>NC_142944.1:4864927-4909927 GCF_046866305.1 Octopus bimaculoides
AAAGAGATACTCAAGGAATTATAAAAAAATTTTAAAAATATAAAAAGACAACCCCAATCACAACTCACTAGACTAGTTACTATCACACTATCCTGCATTCTATTATTACTATTTCTCTTCTTCTCCCCATCCCTCATCTCCTCCGTCTTCTTCTTCCTTTCCACCACCTCCTCCCCTACTTTAGTACTACTACTGCTGTCTAGAATAACACCCACGCAAACATTATAAACAATACAGATCACTATGTCCATCAACAGGTCAACGTCAGGACACCCAACCAATTAACACTCTGCTTCTATCATAGCACTCCTTCTTCGAACCCACAAGAGTTAACAAGTGAAACAGAGACAGGCAGAAACAAGAAAAATGCCCCTGTTATTTGAATACTATACAAATATGTCTTTAAAAAAACTTTTCTTTTAAATTTACCAAAATTTAATTTTTCAATAATTTTTCAAAAATCTATTATTCATATTTACTGTCGAAAAGATCTCAAGGATCGAAACCGGTTCTGTAATGTTCTTTATAAAAGTATTTTAGCATTTTCTACTTTGTCTTTTTTCCATATACACACACATATATATATATATATATATATATATATATATATATATATATTTATATAAAGGGCATTATTACAGAAAAATAATAACGCCACACAGTGGACTTCTGTCATAATGCCCTTTATATAAATATAAACAAATAATTATATTCTTGGGAATATAAATTTCCCTTATGAATTTTTTTACACACTGGCTTCTTGATAAAATTCTTGTAAAAGAGTTTTATCCTTTTTTGAATTTACTTATCAAATATATATATATATATATATATGTGTGTGTGTGTGTGTGTAATTATCACGACCACAATGACGATCCTTCCTACTATAGGCCTAAGGCTAGCAATTTTGGGAGTGGGGAAGTGTGCTACTTGATTACATTCACCCCTGCGCATAACTGGTACTTATTTCATCAACCCTGAAAGGAATGAATAGCTAAGTGGACTTAGAATCTGAACTCAGAACATAAAAACAGATGCTCAGCACACTAATGATCCTTCCACCTCACCACCTTGATGATGATGATGATGATGATGATGATGATGACGACAATGACGTCAACTACGATGAGGATAGCAACTACAATTTTGAAATATTGAAATATATTGAAAATGGTTCAAAATATGAATAGTTTTACTAAAATCTGGAAAAGGACAAAAAAAAATAATTTAAAAGTATCAAAGATCAACATGAATTTTGTGTGATATCAGAAATTTTATGCCATATATCTTTTATTTTTTTAATCTTTTATTTGTCATTAGACCATGGCCACGCTAGAGCACCACCTTGAAGAAATTTAGTTTTTTTTTAAGCTTGGTACCTATTCTATCAGTCTCTCTTGCCAAACCACTAAGTTACAGGGGCATGAATATACCAACACTGGTTGACAAGTGGTGGTGGGGGACATGTGTGTGTGTGTGTATATATACGTGTATGTGTGTATATATATATGTGTGTATGTGTGTGTGTATATATATATATATATATATATATATATATTTATTTATTTATTTATTTATATGCATATATAAATCCGAAAGAAGAAGCGCACTCTAAGATGTAGAGCAGTATATATTAAACATGGGGAAGGCCGGTTTATGGGATTATCTTAGGTTTCCATAAAGGGTTTAGTATTATGGTATATTATCAGATCCAAAAAACCTGTTGGCCCATAACCTCTTAAAAATATGGAGGGGGAAATGCCTCACTACACAAAGATAACAATTGGGGATTATCTCCCTTTGCTATTGGCCATTGACTTCTGTGCTGCCATCATTGCAGGAACATTTCAAGAGGTTCCAGCTTGCTTTTTCGAGCCCACAAGATGGCAGCACAGCCAGAAGTCAATAGCTAATAGCAAAGGGAGATAATCCCCAATTGTTACCTTTGTGTAGTGAGGCATTTCCCCCTCCATATTTTTGAGAGGTTATGGGCCAACAGGTTTTTGGGATCTGATGATATGGATGGGAAAGGTGCCAACGCAGTGGGATTGAACCCAGAACCATGTGGTTCAGAAGCAAACTTCTTACTGCACAGTCGTGCCTGTGCCTACATATCATCATCATCATCATTTAGCATCTGCTTTCCATGCTGGCATGGGTTGGACAGTTTAACTGAAACTGGTAAGCTGGAGTGCTGCACGAGACTCCAGTCTGATTTTTCATGGTTTCTATGGCTGGATGTTCTTCCTAATGCCAATCGCTCCAAGAGTGTAATCAGTGCTATTTACATGCCACCAGTACAAGGTGCTAGTTATGAGGCACCAGCACCAGTCACAACTGCAATTTCACAACATATCACAATATATATATATATATATAGATAGATAGATAGATAGATATAGATACATACATGCTTACATATATATATATATATATATATATATATATATATATATATATATATATATATATATATATATATATATATATATATATATATATATATAACAATATATTATAAATTAACTACCAACAAAAATAATTAGTAAGCTAACTCAAAAAATCATCACCAAAATAGCAGAAAAAAACGACAGTGAAGGTATGTGGACTCTTCAAGAATTGATCCTTTTGGTTATATTAATAATAATAAAGGAGTTACGACGCAAAATCGTATATATTTAAATGAACATATTTATCTTCTTCAATATTTATTTCAGTATAAAGAATTCATTAAGAGACTTAATAAATCAAAATTCTTTTACACATCTTCAGGAAAAATAAATATAACATCAGAAAAACTACATTCGGTTTAAAAACACAAACCGTTCATGGTGAAAAAATTTCACAATTACAAAAACTGAACAAAATTTTAAAAAATTTTTTTTCGGTTTTTGTAATTGTGAAATTTTTTCGCCATGAATGATTTATATTTTTAAACCGAATGTAGTTTTCTGGTGTTATATTTATTCCTGAAGATGTGTAAAGAATTTTGATTTATTAAGTCTCTTAATGAATTCTTTATACTGAAATATATATTGAAGAAGATAAATATGTTCATTTAATTATATATGTTTTTGCGTCGTAACTCCTTTATTATTATTATTATTATATATATATATATATATATATATATATATATATATGTGTGTGTGTGTGTGTGTGTGTGTGTATGTATGTATAAATATTATAATTATATACATAATTATAACAAGGGATTGGCTATAAGTCTCTCCACACACTAGAAATAGATGCCAAAAAATGCTAATACCACCTTAAAAACTACCTTAAGCTTGAAACAGGATCTTGTACACATTTAACCAAAAGTTTAATACATTATCTTTCTTTTGCTCGACTACAGCCTGTACTTTATTTTTGGGAGTTTTTAAGGTGGTATTAGTGTCTTTTGGCATCTATTTCTAGCGTGTGGAGAGGTTTATAGCCAATCCCTTGCTATAATTATGTATATGATTATTGTAATATTTGTAAAATTCGCCTATGAGGTTTTTATTTTGGTGCTGACCCTTTGGTAAAATCATTAATGATTTTTACCCTTTACTATGATATATATATATATATATATATATATACTTGTAGAATAGCTTCCTAAACTTATATGAGAACAAACTGCTGAGATTTGAAAACCCAAGATATAATACATACTTAACCTACTGCAAGGAAATAAAAAGTATTTTCTCTTATCATTATAAGACTAATAAACTATAGAAACTAAAGACATAATTTATAAAACCAAACAACATCAATAGCAAATGCTTGAAACATTTTAGCATTTAAACTGGCCACATCTGACCTAGATAGTCAATCTGTTTTACGCTCAAATGAGCCTATCCAACCTCTCACACCTACCCTGCAATGTCATTCTAGGAATTTACAATCACATTGTTGAAATCTTGAAGCTATAGGGTGATGCATGGTTAATTGAAAACAATGTGAACAAATAAGCAATACAGAAAATGTCTTAGTGTTAAGGATTAAACCAGCCGTATTTGGCCCAAATATGCTACCAAATATTCTGCTTAAAATGGCCAGATCTGCTCTCTCACACCTACCCTACAATGTCATTCTAAAAGTAAACAATCACATCATTGAAATCTTGACCCTATGATATAACGCATGATAAATTCAAAACAATGAGAATAAATAGGCATTACATTTGACAGCATAATCAGAATGGTAATGGGTTAATGCTGATTCCTTTACTAAAGAAACCCCCAAACAACCACTATAACAGTTTTCAGTTTGACAAATGGAAGTTTGTGTATTTTCCATGGTTCCCTTTTTTAAAAGAGTGTTATACACTTGGACACCCTTCCTGATCGTCGTCATCATCATCATCATCATCATTTAATGTCTGCTTTCCATGCTGGCATGGGTTGGATGGTTTCACTAAGGACTGGTGAGCCAGAGGCTGCACCAGGCTCAATCTGATTTGGCAGAGTTTCTACAGCTGGATGCCCTTCCTAACGCCAACGACTACGAGAGTGTAGTGGGTACTTTTAATTACATGCATTTTATAAAACTCAGATGAATATATTTGCATGTGCAAGCAGCAATTAAACTGCAAAAACGATATTTCATGAAACAAAACTCAATGATTCTTGTAATGAAGTGAAATTGTATCTCGTAAAACAGAAATGCATTCTTTCAATCAAATACTTTTAGTACCATATTTCAATTGAAATACACTGCTGCCCTTGTTGCTATTAATTTTGAAAATAATGAAGAATTTGGTAAAAGGATTTTGTCAGTATTTATCTTGTTTTAGGAACATAGATTAACATGAAATTTTGAAGGAAGGTCTTATTTTAGAAAACTTTAAAATACTGATTTTGTATCAAAGAACCAGGAACAGCTTCAAGTAGATTGATATTAAAAGGATTAAACAACAAATGGATGGATCGATCAAGAAGCTTTTTTAAAATCTTACCTCCTATGGTGAATAATGCAGATATTACAAGCAGTATTAGTACAGCAAGGTAGATATTCATGTTGGCAGCTAGAGTGATGAACAGAGCACCTGAGTACAAATCAGCCTGAAACCAAATTAATAAACAAAATAAAAATGTTATAAAAAACATATCACAAGTAAATATCTTTAGCATTTAAATATATATATATATATATATATATATATATATATAGATAGATAGATAGATAGATAGATAGATAGACATATATACACATAGATATATAGATACATATATATATATACATACATATATATATATATATATATATATATATATATATATATATATATATATATATATATATATATATATATATATATATATATATATATATATATGTGAAGGTTCATAGCTTAGTGGTTAGGGTGTTGTGCTCATGATTGCAAGATCACAGTTTCAATTCCCAGACTAGGCGTTGCATTGTATTGAGCAAGGCACTTCATTTCACATTGCTCTGTGATCATTTTTTTTGTCATCTGACATGTGGCACCTGTACAGGTAATGTTGAATTGATGGAGAGAGTGAGCTTATGTGAGCACAAACATTTGATCACCATAAATAAATCATGTGTGTGGCTGTTCAGCAAGAAATTGCTGAACCCTCATACTCAATCTAATGGCAAGAGACTCCATAATACACACACACATGATTTATTTATGGTGATCAAATGTTTGTGCTCACATAAGCTCACTCTCTCCATCAATTCAACATTACCTGTACAGGTGCCACATGTCAGATGACAAAAAAAATGATCACAGAGCAATGTGAAATGAAGTGCCTTGCTCAATACAATGCAACGCCTAGTCTGGGAATTGAAACTGTGATCTTGCAATCATGAGCACAACACCCTAACCACTAAGCTATGAACCTTCACATATATATATATATATATATATATATATATATATATATATATATATATATATATATATATATATATATATATATATATATATATATATATATATATATATATATATATATATATATATATATATATATATATATATATATATATATATATATATATATATATATATATATATATATATATATATATATAAGAAAGTAAGAAAATAGAGATATAGCATTTAATAAAAATTTATCATCTGTAAAAATCAAGCATAGTCCCTTACAGCTGTTTCAATTAAGCCTAGCAGTCTGCTGTAATGATTCTAAAAGACAACAAGTAAAAAACATAGCAGTATATCTTTTTTCTACCCCTCCAAGAAGATCTTAGCTAATATAATGATTTTAATAATTGCTATTTAATCTTTTAGGCTTAATTGAAACAGCTGTAAGAGACACTGTTTGGTTTTTGCAGATGTCTCCCATTAATTTCTTATTTTTCGTGTTGCTTTGAGTAAAGAAGTATTAGGCAAAATGCAGGTTCTCCATTAGTATTTATTTACAATATATACAAAGGTGTGATATGTTGCTCTTTTGCAGCCATCTCATGCGGTATAAATTCATTGTTCTCTGTTATGTGGGCCATGGCCTCAGGAGATGTGACAAGCGGACTAGCCTAGAGGCTTAGCCAGTGAAGTGTGCTCTCTAGCGGTCACAGCAGGAAAAGTGAGATCAAACCTCAAGGTTTCTTTCCTTTTATAGCTTTGCTATTGCAAGCCTTGTTATAAGCTCGTGCATGGCAAATGGATGCAGGTGAGGTCTTGCTCCAGTCTCGGAGATGGCAACTGGCTGCTACGAGATCTCACCCAATATGGCACTGACTGCTTGTGCCGCTACAATAGTTTTTGTGTGGCAAATGCTTAGGGGCAACAAACACTGGAAATGTGCAGAAAACAGCAGGGGAAAACCTAGAAGTAGTTGAGAACTTCCGTTACCTAGGTGACCAAGTCAGCAGCTGGGGTGTATGCTGTGAGAGTAAGAATAGCCTGGGCAAAGTTTAGGGAGCTCCTACCTCTGCTGGTGAGAAAGGGCCTCTTGCTCAGAGTGAAAGGGAGACTGCATGATGCATGTGTGTGAACAGCCATGCTACATAGCAGTGAAATATGGGTTGTGACTGCTGAGGACATGCATAGGCTTGAAAGAAATGAAGCCAGTATGATCTGTTGGATGTGTAATGTTAGTGTGCATACCCGACAAAGTGTGAGCACCCTGAGAGAAATGTTGGACATAAGAAGCATGAGATGTGGTGTGCAAGAGAGACGACTGCACTGATATGATCATATGATGCTTATGGATGAGGAGAGCTGTGTGAAGAAGTGTCACGCCCTAACAGGGGAGGGGATCTGTGGAAGAGGTAGACTCAGGAAGACATGGGATGAGGTGGTGAAGCATAACCTTCGAAGGTCTTATTCTTGCTGAAATACTTCCTTTGTGCATTGCCATGACTATAGATGATAGCAGTAGATCACTAACTGAACTGGCTGTTCCTGGCTGTTGACAGTTTATTGTCTATTCATCTGCTCAGCATCTTGTGATATTTGCCATTGACTCAATCATCTGGCTTGAGTATTAACCACACTGGTCTTTCCCTAACTGAAATATTTCATCTGTGTATGCTGTGACTACAGATGATCACAGTAGATCCTTAAATGAACTGGTTGATCCTGACCATTGACAGTTTATTGTCTGTTCATCTGGTGATATTTCAATAAAATTCATTTGCTGAAATACTTCACATCCTCCATGCTGCATCCCATGACTTCAACATACCCCAGCTCAGGTGGTTCAATGCCATTTCATACATATCATGGGCTTTGACAGGTCCTTCTGCTCCATCTCAAAGTAGACTTGGGAACAATAGTGGCTAAGAAGTGGTTCTGCCATATACACCCCTGGTGTGCATGTGTGAGTGTATATTACTCTCTCTCTCTCTCTCTCTCTGTGCATGTTTGCATGTGTGAGAGTGCCTGTGCAAGTGTATCTACTTCTATATATACTCAGTTTATCTCACACATTGTAGATTTGTTGACATTTTTCAAAATTTCAATTCCACAAATTTACTATTGAACCAAACCATATGACAAAGTTTTGTGTCAGTTCCAACTCTAATTTTGGTTTTGAGTGAAGAAAGAGGATTATATCAAATATGGAAAGCAAGAATTTAATTTATATAACATTGTGTAGAGCGTTTTATATGAAGGTTATTTATTCACAGTGATATGTATGCAGTTCTGTTTTATTACACATTTTATTTAATAAGTTTGTCAAGATAGATGCAGGCATAGCTATGTGGTAAGAAGTTTGCTTTCAAACCACATGGTTTTTAGTTCAGTTCCTTTGTGTGGCACCTTGGGCAAATGTCTTATACTATAGACTCTGGCTGATCAATGTTTTGTTAGTGCATTTGGTAGACAAGGATTGAAAGAATTCCTTGATGGATACTTATGTGTGTATGTGTGTGTCTTTGCATTTGTTCTTTACCACCAGATGCTGGTCAATGTTCTTGTAACTTAGCAGGTCACAAAAGAGAGACTGAGAGAATAAGTATTAGGTTTAGCAAAAGAAAAAAAAATGATTAAATACTGAGTTTGATTTGGTCAATAAACCCTTCAAGGTGGTGCTCCAGCATGGTCACAGTCTAATGATTGAAACAAGTAAAAGTTAAAAGAAAAACTAACTTTGTGCATGTATCTGCAGTAACATTCTAATAAACTTTCCCTGTTAATAACAAGTAATTAACTTAACTCTTTAGCATCTAAACTGGCCATATCTGGTTTAAATATTCTGCTGTTTTATGTTCAAACTGACCAGATCAGACCTCTCACACAAATCCTACAATATCATTCTAAAAATGAAGTTACTTCATCAAAATCTCAAAGCTACACGATGAACCATGATTAATTGAAGACAATATGAATAAATAAGCATTACATTTGACAGTTATCTGAATGCTAAAGGGTTAGTTGGAGTAAACAAATAAACTTGTAAACTTACAGATATTTTTGTAAAAATGTAAAGAAGTAGAGCCAAGCAACTGAGATATAAGTGTATCCGTTTTCCACCAAATCGCTTATTTATGTATTCCGGCATAGTGTAAACCTGAAATAATAAACAAATAACTTTATATATTTTGTACATTGCTTGTCAGTTCACAGAAATATATATACATAAGTTATATGCAATAAAAGTATTAGATTAAAATAGCCACCTGTGTATCATACCTAATGTAAATGCATCATTGAAAGGTAAATTTACTGCAGTATTCATCCGGAGATAGTATCTGCTACAGATGTTCTGTGATTAAAAACCCAATACATGTATATGCATATGTACGTGTATATATCATCATCATCATCATCATCATCATCATTGTTTAATGTCCACTTTCCATGCTGGCATGGGTTGGATGGTTTGACTGAGGGCTGCCAAGCCAGGAGGCTGCACCAGACTCCTATCTGATCTGGCAAGGTTTCTACAGCTGATAACCCTCCCTAACACCAACCACTCTGAGAGTGCAGTGGGTGCTCTTTCATGCTACCAGCATGAGGACCAGTTAGGCGGTACAGGCATCAACCATGCTTGAATGGTGCTTTTTACATGCCACTGGCATGGGTGCCAGTCAGGCAGTACTGGAATCAACCATGACAATGATTTCACTTGACTCAACATGTCTTCTCATGCACAGTATATTGCCCAATGATTGCAGGGTACTCTTAAATGGGCCAGTTATGCGACACTGGCATAGGCCACGGTTACAATCTCACTTGACTTCCTGGGTCTTCTCAAGCACAGCACATCTCCAAAGGTCTTGGTCACTTGTCATTGCCTCCATGAGGCCCAACGTACGAAGATTGTGCTTCACCACCTCAACCCAGGTCTTCCTGGGTCTACTTCTTCCACAGCTTCCCTCCACTGTTTAAATGTAACACTTCTTCACACAGCTCTCCTCATCCATATGCAACACATGACCATACCAGTGTAGTTGTCTCTCTTGTACACCACATCTGATGCCTCTTATGCCCAACTTTGCTCTCAAGATGCTTACACTCTGTCAAACATGCTCACTGACATTGCACAACCAGCAGATCATACTAGCTTCATTTCTTTCAAGCCTACATATATCCTCAGCAGTCACAGCCCATATTTTACTGCCCTGTAGCATGGCTGTTTGCACACAGGCATCATACAAAATGGGTTTTTTTATGTGCCACCTGCACAGGAGCCAGTCCATTTGGCATTCTTGCTAGCTACTGCTGACCAAAACAAACAATTGGAGCCTGGTGCAGCTCTCTGGTTTTAGCTGCTCCTATCAAACTGTCCAACACATTTCAGCATGGAGAACAGATGGTAAATGATGATGATGATGATGATGATGATGATGATGATGATGATGATGATGATGATGTACACATATATTCATCATCATTTCTCACACACACACACACACACACACACACACTCACACACACACAAATTTACTCTTTTACTCAGTTCAGCCATGTGGCTGTGGTCATGCTGGAGCACCAGCCTCATTTAACGTCCATTGTCCATGCTGGCATGTGTAGGACAGTGTGACAGAGCTGGCAAGCTGAGGGGCTGCACAAAACTCCATTTTCTATGGCATAGTTTCTACAGTTGGATGCCCCTCCTAACACCAACCACTTTACAGAGTGTGCTGGTTGAATTTTATGTGCCACTGCACAGGCACTTTTATGTAGTGTCACACAAGTGCTTTTATGTGGCACTGCACAAGTGCTTTTACATGGCATCACCATGAGTGCCATATATATATATATATATATATATATATATATATATATATATATATGTATGTATACATACACACATACACACATAAAGTTCTATATTTAAGAGATGAGGAATTATTTACATTATTTATATTATTTACATTTGATGGATATTTGTCCTCATCTTGTTTGTTGTTAACACAACGTTTCGGCTGATATACCCTCCAGCCTTCATCAGGTGTCTTGGGGAAATTTCAAACCTGGGTTCTCATTCCTAAGGTATTTTTAGATTTTGTTGTTGTTGTTATTATTATTATTATTATTATTATTATTATTATTATTATCATTATTATTATTATTATTCAGGTCACTACCGAGAATTGAATTCGGAATCTTGGGGTTAGTAGCCTGTGCTTTTAACCACTATGCCCACGGGCATATGGTGTAGTGGTTAAGAGCACAAGCTACTAACCCCGAGATTCTGAGTTTGATTCCAGGCAGTGACATGAATAATAAAAATAATAACAATACCAATAATAATAATAATAATAATAATAATAATAATAATAATAATAATAATAATAATAATGATAATAATAATAATGATAATAATAATGATAATAATAATAATAATAATAATAATAATAATAATAATAATAATAATAATAATAATTATAATAATAATAATAATAATAACAGCAATAACATCGAAAAATACCTTAGGAATGAGAACCCAGGTTTGAAATTTCCCCCAAGATACCTGATGAAGGCTGGAGAGTATATCAGTCGAAACGTTGTGTTAACAACAAACAAGATAAGGACAAATATCCATCAAATGTAAATAATGTAAATAATATAAATAATGTACATACATACATATGCATATACATATACACATGTGTCTATGGCCACTCCTTCCTTAATGCAAATCATTCATACATGGTAACCTGCAGAGTACATCTATTGCTTGTGCAATAATATATTGAATCAGTTCGCTTTCTCAGGTAAGAATGTTGGTAATGAACTACCATGAATCATTCTGAAAATTAGTTTGTTAATTTCTCAGCACACTTGTACATATGATTATACATATATATTTATATCATCATCATCATCATCATCATTTAACGTCCGTGTTCCATGCCGGCATAGGTGGGATGGTTTAACAAGAGTTGGCCAGGCAGAAGCCTGCACCAGACTTCTGTGTCTGTTTTGGCAGGGTTTTTATGGCTGGATGCCCTTCCTAACACCAACCACTCAGCAGAGTGGACTTAGTTCTTTTTAAATGGTACCTACACTGACAGGGTCACCAAGTACCTTGCAAGACAAAAAAAATATTAATATTGATGCACTGTCTATTAAACAACTAACATGATTAGAACTGTTTGTAAAAGTATTACTTTTACTGGGGAGGGGTGGGTTTTCTAGGTCATTATCCAAAATCACTGGCCGATACAGCTATGGTAATAGTTAAGGGTCATATATAATTTCTCAGAATAAAAATATATTTTCTAATATTTTTATTTAAAAATTGTTACAATAGATAACAAATGGTTCATTTAGAAGTATTGCTTAAGAAATTGGAAACTTACCCCGGCAGAAATGTAAACTGGTACAAACACCCATGCCAACAGTATGAGAATGAATATTGCCTGGAAGAAATAAATACAAAGAAGAAAAAAAACAAATAAGCCAACATTATCAACAACATTATTATAATCTCATGATTTTTCTTTTCATCAACCCCACCCCTTACTAAACAGGTAAAACCACCACCACAACCAACAACAACATTAATCCTACCAACAGTATTATTATTACTATTATCACCATCTACACAGTTTCCCATCACCACCTTCCTTTTACGCTGTCACCATCTCCCCATAGGGTAAAGACCCCTTTCGGTTATGAGTGACTATGGCATTGCATCTGGAAAGATGCCTTCTGAGGCACAAGTTCAGGCAAGGTTGTTTATGGAAGACCAACAATCACCCATGCATACCAGCCTCTCCTCTCCTCTTCACGCCACCAATGTTATCCAAGGGAAAGGCAAAGGCCGATGCAGCTTGGCACCAGTGACGTTGGAACTCATTCCTACAGCTGAGTGAACTGGAGCAACACGAAATAAAGTGTCTTGCTCAAGAACACAACACACAGCCCTGTCCTGGAATCAAACTCACTGCCTCATTATTGTGAGCCTGATGCTCTAACTGCTGAGCCATGCGATATATATATATATATATATATATATATATATATATGTATATATATATATATATGCAATATCAATATATTATAAATTAACTACCAACAAAAATAATTGGTAAGCTAATTCAAAAAATCATTACCAAAATAGCAAAAAAAAACGACAGTGAAGGTATGTAGACACTTCAAGAATCGATCCTTTTGGTTATATTAATAATAATAAAGGAGTTACAACGCAAAATCGTATATATTCAAATGAACATATTTATCTTCTTCAATATATATTTCAGTATAAAGAATTCATTAAGAGACTTAATAAATTAAAATTTCTTTACACATCGTCAGGAATAAATATAACATCAGAAAAAATACATTCGGTTTAAAAACACAAACTGTTCATGGTGAAAAAATTTCACAATTACAAAAACCGAACAAAATTTTTAAACTTTTATATTGTATTTCAAGATGGTCATTTTATTTATTTATTTATTTTTTTACCAAATAAGCACATGCACTATATATATATATTTTTTATTCACATGTTTATTACTGTTATTTTATTAGTTTAACACCTGTCCATTGCCTGGAAATCTTTCATCACATATCTGTAACGTCTTCACTGACACTTTTTGTTTCCATGTGTGTTCTTGAGTACAGATAGCAAAAACATTGAGATATAAGACAAATTGGTAGGTACCCCACCAACATGGTAAAATTACAACTTTTCAATATGTGTTAAATGATTTGTTTTTTAGGAAATCTATACATTTATTAAATGATTTTCTTTTGTTTCTCAGATTATTTCAGAGCTAAATTGTATTATAATTTTACAAAAATACCTGCATAAATTTAAACTGTAATCATTTAAGTATATAAAATTATATAATGGCAACTAGAATTAAAAGCCATAATTCAGCATTTCCTACTGTATTTCCCACAGCAATGACCCTATCAAAGGCCAATGTATTCTAACATAAGAAAACATGAAGAACAGATATCAAAAATTTCACCCACAGTGAAACAATGCTACCGGATTGTTGCTGCAGTTGTGCAAACAATATGGAGCAAATTTTCTTTTCCTTATACTGGGTTTGAGGGAATAGCTCTAAAAATTGAGAGATTGATTGAAAATACTTATAAATTAAACAAAATACCTATCAAACAAAGAGGAGATAGTTTTGATAAGGAATTAGAGGAGTTCAAAGAAATGCTTGATATATGCACCTGTATGTCTTATGAGAAACAAATAAAAAGATCTGACTGTCGATGTGATATAAGAATACTAATCGACAAGAAAAAATGACTTAATCAGTTAGGACCTATAGATTATTTTGGGTCGAGAGGGAACTTTGCACCATCCACAGATCTGGTCAGTGGCCCTCAGCAGATTGTCCCATAGAAACCTCCAGTTGTCCTCCACATGATATGATGCTATATCCTCCTCTTTTTCGTCAAAAGCTTCATGTAATATGTCTCTAAATCTCTGTCCATTCGCAGGATCTTTAAGTTTCCAGACCCTTCTCCTCCATGCTGGTCGTCTTCTGGGCATCCATTTAGCCCTCATCCTGAAGTCGCTAACTACTGGTCTATATTGTAGGGTACATTCTTCACCTGGGAAGGTTTTGGCATTTATAAGCATCCTTCTTTCCCTTTTTCTGGTGAGGATGTAGTCAATTTGGCTATTGTGTCTGCTAGAACGGTAAGTGACTAGGTGACTGGCAAGTTTCCTGAAGTTGGTATTGCGAACCATAAGATCATTTGCATTGCAGAACTCCAGCAGTCTGGTTCCCTCCTCATTGCTGGGACCAAAACCATAGCCCCCATGTATGCCATGGAAGCCCCCTGCGTGTTGTCCAACATGTCCATTGAAGTTACCAGCTACAAAGAGAAGGTCCCTGTCATTTGTCAACAAGGTAGTCTGCAAGAGGGTGTCATAAAATCGGTCTTTTTGTCCATCGGGTAGCCCTGGCTGAGGGGCATAGGCCGAGATAATGGTTGCTAACCCATGATGAAGCACTAATCTAATCTTAAGTATTCTGTCGCATATTCTAACTACCTCGATTACCTTATCAACCCATTTCTCTGCAAGAAGTATACCCACACCCCCAACCCTGTCAGTGTTCTCTGCCCAGAAAATCTTGTACCTGTGTTCTTTGCCTGTGAGGAACCTAGCAGAACCTCCTCTCCACCTTACTTCTTGGAGTAAATGCTTACTCTCTCTTTCTCTCACTCTCTCTTTCTCTCACACTTTCCTTCTCTTACTCATATACCCAACCCTACAAAGTCTTAATTGGTTTCACTGACGCAATGGTGTATATACAAGTTCAATAATGGTTCATTAAACTTCCTTTCCTTCATGTTTGTACAAGATATAATAAAACGTCTGTTGTCATTTATCTTTTTTCGGTTTGATACACACCTTTATACTTGCAATGTAAATTTTTATACATATAATAAAAATATAACTTTTCAGTAGAAAAATGAAACTGTCAAATGCATACATACGGATACATAAATACTCTCTCTTTCTCTCACTCTTTCTTTCACTTGCATATGTAAACCAACACCACAGTGTCTTAACTATGTTGTCACTTCAATTCAGACTTGAGTACCTCATTTTTAAGGCCATTGTTGTGTAGGAGAAATCTTTACCCAAATATTAGACAGAGTCTCATCTAACTAGTTTTGAGGACAACTGAAAACCTTTACCATTTAATGGTTGGTTAATCTACATTATGCCATAAGGAACATAGAACTGGTTTCCCAGTTTCTCTGATGTATATATTCCTTCCTGAATGGGATGCTGGTCCATCACAGGATTCCTTGTTTTTACCGGCTGAGAGAACAGGAACAATGTGAAATTAAGTTTTTTGCTCAACAACACAACACATCACCTGGTCAAGGTATCAAAGTCATAATCTTCTGATCACAAGTCCAACAACCTAACCACTGACCCATCGGCCTTCACTTGCCTCTTTACAGTATATCCAAATACATGGCCTTCTTCTGTGTCATTTCTTGGATATATTTCTCAGGCAAAAGGGTAGGGTGGTTCACGTCAATTTTGTCACACAACCTCTCTGATATTGAACAGTTGTTTCACTCATAATTAGTTACAAAATTTAATTTTAATTTACGACACAACATTTTTATGCATGAGGAGCACATTTTATAATTATAAGCATTCCCTCCACCCCTACTGTTATGGCTTCCTCAGTTAACAGGATTTCATACATATGAAAATTGTAAAGTATAACTGCAAATTATGAGATATGGTCTGCCATTTCACCATTATGGAAACTCAGATAAATTTAAAGAATTTAAAAAACAAATTTTCTTTTCAGCCTGAAGGAGTTTTAGGTAAGATCAAAATAGTTAACAATTTGGACAATTATAATCATGATACATAGATACATGTGTGAGTAGGGGTGGATGAGTGTGTGTGTGTGTGTGTGTGTATGTGTGTGTGTGTGTGTGTGTGTGTGTGTGTGTGCATGTGTGCGTGTGTGCATGCATGTGTGATGTGTATGCATCACTATAAGCATTATGGAGTGGGAAGTGGAATTTTTCACATTGAATATTTTCAAATATTTCTTTTGGTCCAATGAGTGTCAGTCTTTTTATCACTGTCTGTCCATCCATCCATCTGTCTGTCTGTCCATCCATCCATCAACCCACCTACCCACACACACTTAATCACACACCCACCTACCCATCAATCCATCCATTCATCCATCTACCCGTACACCCACACCTGTCCCTCCACCACCCACTTGTCCATCCATCCATCCCTCTGTTCAGCCATTCAACCACCCATCCAACCTCCCATCCACCTATCTGTCTATCTGTACCTCTCTCCATCCATCTGTCCACTCGTTCACCTGACCGTCCATCCATCCATCCATCCATCCATCAATCCACCCACCCATCCATCCATCCATCCATTTTTCCACCCATTTATCCATCCATCCATCCATCCATCCATCCATCCACCCACCCACCCATCCATCCACCCATTCATCCATCCACCCATCCATCCATCCACCCACCCACCCACCCATCCATCCATCCATCCATCCATCCATCCATCCATCCATCCATCCATCCATCCATCTATCCACCCTTCCATTTACCCATCTGTGTAAATCAACCTTCACCACTAAAAAAAAACCTAACATCAGCACCAACTCAACCAATACAACCACTGCTATTTTTAGCCCACCAACTCTTTAATGAACAACAACAACAACAACAGTATGAACAAGAGTAGCAACTCCATCTAGAATAATAATTATAAAAACCCCATGGGATAATGTGGTACCCTAGTATATTCTAAAAGATGAAATGTCTTTGAATTTAGGTCGAAAAGGGTTAGGGTTTCTTAAGACTAAAAAACAACAATACAACTTATAATAATAATATGACCACCTTCATCACCAATGCCAAAACCAATAAGACGAATGGTACCAACCCACCAACTTTTGAATAAGTAACTAGTAACAATAATAATAATACCAGCATTATAGCAATGTCTGTAGTTACATATGTTGTATGTCAAAACAACAGAGCGTCATGTGTGTGAGAGTAGTTGTAGAGTTTTTATGACTCAAGTCAAAGGAACCAAGGGTGAAGTGGTCATAAACCTGGTAATCCTTCAACTAACTACAATCACACAATACTTCTTCTACCTCACTTCACTCTTTCATTGCATTTCTAATCTCTCTCTGGCACTCCGTTGGTTATGACGATGAGGGTTCCAACTGATGAGGGTTCCAACACTAGATATTAAACTAAATGCAGGAGATACAAATCAGCCGCATTGCCAAAACATTTAACCTTGCAACATCAGTAGAAGGAACAAAACATTACGACAGAGAGAAAATTAAGTCAAGTGTTCTAGAAGTTACTTCATTAACTGCTTGGAACTTATTTTTTCATAGATCTGATGTGATGCGTTAAATAAGATGGCTTTTGAATCTATGGACTGATGATCAGACTTGATGCATTGTGCAAAGTTTTGTATGGTGAATTGCAGAAAAACAAAAGGAAGGTAAAATTTCTAATGAATGGTTTGAAATGTTTAAGAAATGCTTGAATTTGCACAACATGAAAACGACAGGCAGTGCTGCCAGTGCAGACCGAGAGGCTACTACTAATTATTCTGAGTGGCAGTAAAAAATTATTGCTGAATGGGGGCTGCATCCCAAAGCAAATATTCAATATTGATGGAACTGCTCTTTTCTAGAGGCACATACTTGCTAGAATCTTTATTTCTTGAGAAAAAATCACTCCAGAATCTAAAGCTTCCAAAAATCATCTAATGATTCTTCTAGAGGGAATTCCACTTGTTTATGCAAAGTTTAGTTTGCTTCTGATTTTGGATTCAAATAAGAAGGAATGGATGACTAAGAGCCTTTTTTGAAATGTGGATTACAAACGTTTTTTCTTTTTTGTCCTACAATAGAAAGATACAATGTCAAGCATGATGTTTCCAACAATGCATAGCTCCTCTTTGACAGTGCAACAAGCCATTCAGTGAACTTAAATGAGCTTTCTGTGTCGAGTGAGAGTAGAATATATTGTCAAGAGATTAGAGTAAATTACCAGCAATGCAACTTCTTTACTCTAGTCAATGGATCAAGGTGTGATTGCTAAATTCAAGGCATCTGAGAAAAGCTTTCAGACAAATCATAGGATTTCTTGCAGGTGAGTTGTTAACATTCCATAGAGAAAGTTTATCTAATGAGCAACTGATACTTTTTAGAACAAGAGTAAGCAGAGAATATAGATGAGAATACAGAAATTTCACAAATTCCACTTTGATTGCAAAAAATATTACTAAATGGTTGGTACTGGAAGGGCGGCAAGTTTTTGCTGATTAGGGCCTTAATTGCGAACATAATGGAAATTATGAGAGGAATTTTACACTGAACTGTATAAAAAGATGATACACCATAAACACCAAACAACTTTGAAAAGTTGAGCAATGAAAGCACTTACACACAAAATACACACTATATGAAAACTTCCCTGAAGTTTGTGACATTTTTTTTTACATAATTTTAAAAATAGTTTATAATTTAAAAATTTTTTTCTTTAAATATATATGTGTGTGTGTGTACCAGATGCAATATAATGTTGTACAAACATTTATCTACTTCACATACTAGGTAGACCTGTAGACCTGTCAATGAATGATCTGTTGATTTTAGGAAGATGTGAGTGAAGATTGTTACATTCATGTAATTAGCCAGATTTACAGCTAAGGAATTGAAGAAATAAAGACATTGTTTCTTCAGTTACTTAGCAAGGAAATTGCCTTTACTCTTAGCTCTCATCGATAAATGTTGTGATACTTACGTTTAATTCAAATGCAGCAATTCCTATCCCTGTTGCCGCTCCAGAGCCAGCAAGTCCAACGAAATGTCCACTTCCAATATTACTTGCAAAAAGTGAAGCCCCTACCTAATAGCCAAGAGAGAACAACAGTAATAATAATAATAATAATAATAATAATAAGAGCACCACAGCAAACTACAGCACATACCCAAGACACACAGAGCTGCGCTCGGTAGTGAAGTGAAAGCACGTTATAAAAATAAAACTACTGAACAATAATAATAATAATAATAATAATAATAATAATAATAATAATAATAATAATAACAACAACAACAACAACGACAAAAACAACAATAGGTAATTCCATAAACGTTTTAATCTACAAACATAATAAAATTACTTTTAAATGTATGTAATAACAAACACCTTTTACTGTAATCTTAAGCTTACACTATCATCTTATCATCAAATTACTTTTAAAACAAATTTTGATTTTCTTATTTTTTTGGCAGACATTCTCTAGAACAATACTTTGTACAAATCTAAAAACATGGCAATTATCAGCCACCTTAGTCATAATACCGACTTGAACTTCTAACTTGTTGTCTCTTGAAGTCTCTGGTTAAGACATGGAATTATTTGTATAAACACAAAGCAAAATCCAAACATATAATAATCATAAAATAATTTCCAAGGTAAAGTTTGAGGGCAACGATCACAAATTTCTACATGAAGTGTAGGGAATTATTTAGAAAAATTAAATGAGGGTAAAAAAAAACATGAAATACAATGGTATACAAATAATGAAAGATGATGTTGCAAGCCTGCTGATACAGGAGGCCCTCCTCCATCTAGGACCAGATGAAGAATTCACAAATCTGTGACTAACCTGTACACCATGAATGAGCATATGCCTTCTCCAAGTGTCATTCTCCAGCTTACAGGTTTATACTTAGAGCAGTCCCATCCACTCTTGTTATTTTTGCTATTCCCACTCACCTTTCAATAAATTCAATCAACAGCAGCACCATTTTCTCCAACCTCACCTTCCAAGTTAAACTTGAAAAAAAAGTCATTGGAGGCTCTATCAAAGAAGTATGTCTCTGTCCTGGGACATTTCAACCTTGTCGACCACAAAACCTTTTTTTTTTTTTTTTGTTTTTATTATAGCCTCCAGCAAAAAGGAAAACTGATTAAAGGTAGTGGAGCAATCATAAAGATGGATTTGGCTGATAACCATATCCATCCCACAAGCTGTTTGATATGACTGCCTAAGTCAACAATACCTAGACACTGAATGAGTGTGAAGAGAATAGTTTAGTCACTTCAAGCACATCTTAGGCAGAGCTAGGGCTTATCCCAAGGTAGTAGAGCCCCTTGGTAGCACCACCAAGTCAAGAACAACTGGAAGTTATTCAGAACAGACCCTAATAAAAAAAGTTTTCCAGAACAGACTACGAGGGGTGTTCATTAAAGATTTCCCCTTTCCACTTCTGGTTTTTGCATGAAACAGAACTTGTACAGGTATAATCGTACACATCCTTACATGTCACATTGTAAATTGCAGTTTTCCTCTAGTATTTGTTTGCCATACGATGTAGTCAAACACTGGCATTACCAGTTCAAATGTAGTTGGATATCGAAAGAAACTTCTCCTATTCCTTAATTATCACATTCCACCATTGATGACAACACCATCCATAAAATGGAAGTCGCCATTTTAGAGGATCACCACATAACTATTCGGAAACAAGTCCAAGAAGTGAAGATAAGTGTAGGGTCCATGGAAAAAAATCATTCATGACCATTTGCACATGTGGAAGTTGTTTGCATAATGGATTGCTCACAACTTTTCAGAAGCAGGAACGAGTCAATTGCTCCTAGGTTCTTTTAACAATGTGCCAAGAAAATGAGGAGGACTTTTTTTGGCTGATTTATCTCAGAAGATGAAACATGGGTCCATCACTGCATTAAAGCAAAGGAAACATGATAACTCACCACCTCCAAAGAAGGCTTTGTCCAACCCTTAACAGGCAAGGACCAGTAGTAGTAATGATGGATTTTCTGGTAAAGGGCACCACAATTAATGGGGCATATTATGCTTCTCAGCTGCAGAAATTGCAGGATGCCATCAAAGCAGAGAAGTGTGGCATGCTGATGAAAGGAGTCTGCCTCGTCCGAGACAATGCCCCAGTTCACAATGTGCATATTGCCCAGATGAAAGCACACTCCTGCAGCTATGAAATCCTTCCTCATCCCCCTTACTCTCCTGACCTCACATCATCTGACTTCCACCCCTTTCCAACCATGAAGTCTTTTTTTGAAGGGGAAGTATTTTTCAGAAGATGATGAACTTATTTCTGAGGTAAAGTCTTGGCTACCGACTTCTAGAGATGAGGTCTTCACAGCTGCATAAAGCGATGAGAAGTGTGTCGCCATTTGTGGTAATTATGTAGAGAAGGACTAATAATTATGCCAAGTTTCGTTTATCCCAGTCTTTGGGAAGTGAGTCAGGGAAAATCTTTATAGAACACTTCTTGTAGCCAGTTCATTTTCATTGAAACCCATAGAATCCCCCAGGTCATTGCTTCTCTTCTCCATCACTAATCCTCTAGAAATCTTTAGAGTGGAACATCCACCTATCCAGTTGCTTTTTCAAGATTTCAGACATCCCAATCTCAGTTCTAACTTCACTCATCAAGGAAACAAGTTCCAGAAAGACATGCCCCATGAACGCTGATCAACTCATCCATTCAGCATGTAGGAATACTTGCGGGTAGCAGAACCTCAGTTCAAATCTGCATATCAAACAGCCAGATCATGCCTAAGCTGCTATGCAGGAAGTGCTGGCAGCAGATGCTCCACCTGATGATAGAATGTATTCTTTCCAAAAGAAACTGAATAACAGGTGGTGATTGGAATAAAGCACAATGGTCAAATTGTGGAAAATAATGGAAACGATGTAGGAATCTACCATCTATGCTTAATTTTCAAAAACAGCTTCCTATCAGCCGATTTCTGGATGTCATTGACTACCCCATTCTTTAACATGTTGCAGTTCCTGTTAACCAAATCCTGAGCATTAATTGGTCCATTAATCCAGTATCCCATGAAGTTGTCTGCTGACCTCTCAGGTGCCGATTTGAACCCCCCCACCAACTTGGCCGCATTGAATTTTACTCCTGCAACCATCATACTCTTCCAACATCATAGGGTCACATCTCACCATACGCTGACATGGCCCTCTTGGTTCCTAACTCCATAGGAATATCCCTAAAATGTTCAAAATTTTACAACAGCAGGGGCTCATGATCCAGCTCTCAAGGGACAGAAAGGTCCAGTCAGACTGAGTATGCAATGTAAAACGGTTCTAAGAGGTGGCTACTGTGCATTACTGTGACCAAGCATCGAAAAACATGTCTGAACCCAACTATTTTCAAGATGACCTATAAGTAACCATGGTCAACCCCAATGAAAAGCTTTCAACTAATCCAAATCGATCAGGTCCTTGCCAAAGCCAGCTTTGCCCCCAAACTTCTCTATAATGTATTGCATATGGGTGAGGTTGTTGTGGATGGACCTAGTTGGGATCATGTGTATTTGTGCTTCTTCACCAGAACACCAATCAAAAGCACCAGCTTTTCCACTAACATCTTGGGCAAAATCTTAAACTCAGTGTTGACATCTTTTCTCAATAGCATAACACTCTCCAGCTCACAGTACTGCAGTCGATGTCTGTCAAAATATTGCAAAACAAATCTGACTTAAATTTATAAAATTCCATTGATGGTAGAAACTCTGGAGTTTTGCATCTGGCAATGAGAAAAGAAGAGATCCTTGAAATCCATTTGTACCTGAAAAGAAATGAGTTGGTGAGAACGCTTAATAATTGAAAGGTGTCCATACCAATGTACCCTGCTATCACATGGAATACTAGCATTAGTCCAATAAAATAAAATAGGGATTTAATTACCGGGATCCAGTGCATATTCCGACCTGCTAAGAAATAACCTCTGATACTTCCTCTGTTTCCACAGGAGGCCTGAAATAAACAAAATAGCAATATTTGTTACTTTCATTTAGTGTATTACAAAAATTATAACAGAAAAACATAAATAACTTTCTTTGAAAGTTTCAAATGGTTTATGGTAATGAAATTATTAGAAAGCCAACTGAATGAGAGAAGTCATAATTTGAATTCATATGTTTATTAAGGTTATATGACTTGATGTTCTCGTAAAGAATCAGAGAGAAAGAACCAAAGTTCTTTTCAGAAAGTAAGGTAGTTGTTGGTTGATTCTGTAACTAAGTTGTGACAATATGAACAGGACAAAAAGAATATGAACAGGACAAAGAGAATATGAACAGGTGAGAGAGAGAGAGACAGAGAGACAGAGAGACAGAGAGACAGAGAGAGAGACAGAGAGAGAGACAGAGAGAGAGACAGAGACAGAGAGAAAGAGAGAGAGAGAAGGAGAGCAGGAGAAAAAGGGAGAATTGTGTCATATGCAACATTTTTATCTAATTAGAGTTAGGTGTTCAGATTGTTTTGAAAAATTTCATTGACCAACCCTCAAAACAAACAGCTGAACAGGATGTGGTTATTTGGCTGAGATCACTTATCTTATCTTCTTATATCTCTTTGCTTCTTCTCTTTTCTACCTTTATATTAAGGTTGGTAGATTCACAATCAACAATCCCTGATAGGTTAGTTTAATGCTGATGTCATCAACTAATATGGGATGTGTCTCACAAATCTTAGTGGTCTGCTTTTTGCTGATGTCAGTCTGTCAAACTTATATATGTACCTTAAAGGTTCGCTTTTTGATGATGTCAACTTGAAGAGTTCAGCTATTTATTGAAAATCTTTTGATAGGAAATAACAAGTTCCACTTTAAAATTTTAGGCAAACACCAGCTTTATGTCTAATCAAATATATCATTATCATTCTTTTTAGATGAAACAATTTAGTTTAATTAATTTTTAAAAGTAAAGACAAAGAAAAACATTCAAATACATTTGGACAAAAAAAATTGCAACACTTGAACACATTGATAGAAATAATCAGAGAGAAAATTCCAAAGACTCTATAGGCAAACTGACAGTTTGAGAAATGTAGGATGAATTCACAATACAAAAAAAGCTAAGAAGAAAAACTGGAACACAACAGCTCCTGGGTACATGTTAATGACAAACATAGTTGAAGAAAACTGTGAAAGTGTTTCACAGTAAAACATCTTTTAGACATGCTAAAAGAATTGTTTTTTATACAAAGAGAAATAAAGTGAGCCTGTTTTATACAGGCACAGGTAGGACACTTTCACAAGCGTCTGATGAGTTAAATAACTGCATTCTCTTCCACTGTCTGTTTTGGCATACTTTCTATGGCTGGATGCATTCCCTAATATCAATCACTTTACAGTGTTCACTGGACACTTTTTTTGTGGCACCAGCACCAGTTATCTACTTTTTGCAATTTGAATAATGAAGGCACTGTCTATGGAAGTTCTGGTTATATTGATCCATCTACACTCATACGATAAGACCATCCTTTCCATTTTTCTTTGACACAAAAAATAATTAACTACATTTGGTTGTGGAATGATCATTTAAAATTTTAAAATTTATGTGGAGACAAATTAGACATAATTGATGTAATATTTGTGTAACTGATTTAAGATTTTAGTGAACACACAGGGCTAAAAATGGACAAACTGTCTGAAATATGTCACAAACAAATTCCCCAGTTTTATAGCTCATCCTTCATAGGGTGAAATGATCTGTTTATTTTATAGGTAAAATAAGCAGGCCTTCATAAAAAGCCATGAATAGTTATATGCTTACTAATGTTTATAAAATAAATGTGATAAAAGTTAAGAGTGAGAAGGAGCTTATTTTTAGAGAGGTACAATGAGATATCAATGGACCCATTCTTTGGTTTTTTTGGATCAACTGGATCAAAGACAGGTATATCAACTGATCTACATCCTTGTATGCTTGGTGGCAATGGAATTAACTATATATATATATATCATACTAATTGTGTTCATGTTAAAATTTTCAATGCAAGAAAGTTGTCATTTAAAGAATTTTCATACATCTTATTTGTTTTTAGATAGATATCTCTGCTAGCAAGCAAGTTCTCAGAGGTTATCTACAAAATTCTATACACTCTGACCTCTTGCCCCAAAAATATGTGAATACAAACAGATTACAGACTTGTATATACAACCAAAGCTGAAGTACTTCTAAATGTCAAAGGCAAAAATAAAATTAGAAGATTGAATACAATTTTGTAACCGGATATTTTTGTAGATAATAACTTTGATGACACTGATCTCTATTAAACCAATTATTTTGAGTAAAGATATCAACAGTAAATAAATGAAGACCTCGCACTCACTTAGACAAATCTATTAATCTATCTATCCATTCATACATACATACATACATACATACATGCATACCAAATATATACATACATATATACACACATGTGTGTTTGTATGTGTGTGTGTTTGAGGAAGTGTTGTATGTGAGTATTTCACTATATTTTGTGGTACCAAAAAACACAAGAATTCAATATGCTCTTGCGTTAGAAGTGTATGAAGTCTTATATATGTTTATTCCTGTGTAAGGTAAATTTGAATATATATCCGGATCCCATCACATGTACGTACACACACACACACAGCAACTGTGTTGACTTTAGGAATGGTGAGTGATGAAGGCCATATCATGCCAATTCTCATCTTTCCACAGGGTCTTAGAATTAATGCTGCTGGAAATGGTGAAGTACTGGATGAAGTATACTGTGGAAAACCATACATGTTTCAACAAAACTCAGCACTTTCTCATAAAGTTCACATTACCCAAGAATGGACTTCAGACAATCTTTGTGGTCGTGTAACACCAAACTTTTGATCTCGAAATTTGCCAGATTTAAATCCCATAAAATATTGTTTGGGGTATTGCTGCAACCATAGATTCGACTATTTAGTGTTAGGATGACAATCATTCTGGTAATCTCTTTTTTTGTTTCTTCTGATACTCATTTCTTTTAAGCCTGATACTTTTTGCATTGGTCTCCTTTGCCAAACCACTATGTTATGGAAATGTAAATACAGACTCAAAGGCTCACACACACACACACATACACACACACATACATTCATACACACATTCATGTATACATAAACACACACACACATACATATATACACACAAGTATACATACATACATACATACATTTTAAGTATTTGTATTATGGAGGTATTTATGCTTTCAATAGAGTTTTAAAAGTTTCTGGATTGGTACTATAATAGCTATGCTGAATGGTAGGGATTTGGTTCAGTTGTGCACTAATGTTGCTTTTCAAATTGTGAAATTGCATGGTAAAATATATATTTATTATAATTAAAAATGGTCGTCACATTTTTATTGCTATAGAAACATTAATGCAAAATTAATCATGATAAAATTATATTTTCAACACTTGACATGAGTTAACTTGTTTGAAATGCTTCAGAAATTAATATCCAATGTTTTAGATAAAAACTATGCAATCTGTTTATTTGATCGTCTTTCTTAGAATTTCAACAAAGAACAATTGTTTAAATAATGTATTGTCATGAGAGTCAGATCATTAAAGATGTTGATATTTAACAAATAAGAATCTAAATGAGTGTCTGTTAGGGAAGCAGTGAAACTGAAGCTCCAGAGAAGCATAATTTATGAAAAAAATTTAGTTATAAGATTGGTATTTAAAAGCTCATTGTAAATACAGAAGTTTGTCTAAATCTTTAAGGATATATAATGATCGAAAGAGCTATTTGCGTTGCATTGTCAAAGTTACTTGAATATGTGAAAGAAAAGGAATGTGCTTGCCTTTTTCTTTTAAATAAGCTTTGACAAAGTTTAAATGATAAAGTTGTCTACAAAAAATAGAAAGTTTTCTTAGGAGAGATTTTGAGTTTCAACAAAAATAGCACCAATTCCAGAACAAGTTAAATCCCCCTACCACCCACTTCGTTTGTGCTGTTTCCCAGTTTCTACCACAGGTATCACACTCTTTGGCTTTTTGTTGATCGTTACATCTGGATATAGCCAAACATAAATCGATTGACTGCGCCAACTGTATTTAAATGCCCACCCAGTGCAATGATAAAGTTGAGAATCACAATGGACCTTTCATCTCCATTCAAAACGTTTTGCTGATGGTATAGTCAATGAAATGATTTGAATGGAGATGTAAGGTCAACAAGTCCAGTGAGGCAGAAATCATTAAAAAAAAGGAAAAGAGAGAGAGGGGGGGAGGGAGAGAGAGAGAGAGAGAGAGAGAGAGAGAGAGAGAGAGAGAGAGAGAGAGAGAGAGAGAGAGAGAGAGAGAGAGAGCGAGAGAGAGCATTAATAAGAGACTTGGTGATTTTTTTCTGCTTGGTTGCCAGCACTTCAAAAATTAAAGTTCATTGAAATTTTTTTTATTTGGCACATTAATGTAGTTTTCCAAACTGAATTGCTGGAGTTATTTCACTTTTTCCTGAAAAATGAGTCCCATGTATTCTACACATGGGACTTCATATGATTATGTAAAAATAAAACAAATAAAATTGTGGGGTGCATCATTTAAGGCCTATTTAACTGTTATTTTTAGCACACCTCACAACCACCTCAATGACAAAAAACGAGTAAACAATGTATTTTATAGTTTTAAGCATTCAATATGCATTTAATGCAATAAACAGCACATTTCAAATTAAATATTTCTCAAAATAAGAAACTCATAATACAAACTTCAAAGATTTATCCAAAAGCAAAATAGTACATAAATTAAATACTTTTAAACACAAATATTTTTAAACACAAATATCTCAATCTTCCCAGGATCATCAACCTTAACTGGATAACCGCAAGTCCTCCACACATATTTCCATAACATAGCTGTTATAATCAACAGCTGTGCAATGGCTCATCCCCAGTTCTTCAACACAAAACTGGACTGAAGTCAATTCCTTAGACCGTTAGAAAAGGAAAAGTACTACAGTCCTAAGAGGAAGGGTACCACCTTCAAACCATGTGTCTTTCCTCACTTACACATATTCCTACCATGTTTTCTTGTACTCATAACATGTTCTTTTGATTTAAGGCCTATTTGGCTGCTATTTTTAGCACATATGACAACATCATGACAATATCATGAATTACAAAATCTTACATGTATTTCTAGTGAATATTGGTATGTTATGCAATAATTGTTATGTAGATTATGGCACAATAAGGTTGAAATGCCAGATCTTATTGCGGTTTACCTACCATGGTTCACCCATCGCGGTTTATTATTTAAGTTTACGTCGATTCCTCTGTGGTGTTGTTTTGCATTTATAATAAAATAAATATATACAAATTATAAAAATAATTTTTAAAGAGATACAGTATAGTACTATTTCTGCTTTGTAGATTTTCACCTGTCGTGGGGGGTTTTGGAAAGTAACACCTGTGATAGCTGAGGGGTTGCTGTATATATAAATTGGCAGTTGCTTTATCTCTGAGTATTGATTTTCTTCTTTGCTGAACACTTCCTTTATGGTGATGCTATTGATGACTCTGGAGACCAATTCTTGCAAAGAAGAGTCAATGAAGGTATTGACTGCATGATAATGTTGGTAAAGGACCAGGTTGATTTTGTTGAGTCTTTCTCTCCTGTCATTTGATTTCTTCCTTTCTTCTTCTGGTAGCTTCAAATTTTTGGTTCCAATGATGATGGAACACCACAACTTGGTACAGTCTCAGGCTTGTGTTTCAAACGATTTGCAATCATTTCCAGTGACTTTTAGTATCGCTTTGAGTTGGTCCTCTGATTTTTAACCCCGAGAAAACATCTCCTCTAGCTGGTTAATACTACATGGCTGTATCTGATATATCGAACCCTTACCACATTCTAGCAATGGGACCAGCACACAATAATTTGAACAACTACCATTACGTGTTCAATGTGAGTCCAATGCGCAACTGACACACCAACTCTTACCAGCCTCTAGCAAAACTCTTCAACAACTTCTGCCAACTTGCTGTCTTTTCACAGGACACGATAGGTATTTTACTGATAGTACTTTCGCTGCCAAGCATGCAACTGCTACTAGCTTCACCAATTTCTCAATGTCCCCATGCATGCAACAGGATGTACTGTGTACATGTTAACAGTAGCACTCAAAAAGCGACCTGACCAGTGTGACAGGTTGTACTGGCTTACACCTTACCAGTAGTGCCTAAGATTGGTCTGACTTTGTGCGAAGGGTTGTACTGGGTTACATGTTACCAGTAGCACCCAAGAGTAACTTGAGCTTAATACCAAAATGCTTTCTCTAACTACTAGCGACCTCTACTCATTATACGAGCTCGGCTAGTCTGTTCTCCAATCTACCAGGGGTGTCAATGACTCTCACCACAACATAAATAATGATGATGAATGATATTGCGTATGCATACATGGGACCAGGTGTAAATGTCATTACATATGTCAAGCAGTATCTTTTAATTTAGGTGTACATGTGTGTATTTGCATGTCTACATGTGCAAATATGTACTCTCAACATGCTAACTTTCTTGAATATTTTACCTATTTTGACAGTTTCTTTGATTATATACTCTTTTACTCTTTTACTTGTTTCAGTCATTTGACTGCAGCCATGCTGGAGCACCACCTTTAGTCGAGAAAATTGACTCCAGGACTTATTCTTTGTAAGCCTAGTACTTATTCTATCGGTCTCTTTTTGCCGAACCGCTAAGTTACGGGGACATAAACACACCAGCATCGGTTGTCAAGCGATGGTGGGGGGACAAACACAGACACGCAAACACACATACATATATATATATATACATATGTACATATATATGACGGGCTTCTTTTCAGTTTCCGTCTACCAAATCCACTCACAAGGCTTTGGTCAGCCCGAGGCTATAGTAGAAGACACTTGCCCAAGGTGCTACTCAGTGGGACTGAACCCGGAACCATGTGGTTGGTAAGCAAGCTACTTACCACACAGCCACTCCTGTGCCTATATATTTCTCAATTAGCCATGTTCTCTTTGGTTTTGTGAATCCCAATTTCTCAAGATCGGTACTTTGGCAGCTAGTGGAAATCTAAATTTAAAATTCAGATGAAGTAACCACAGATTTCTTGTCATTTCTCTTTTTACACTAACTTTTTTAACATTATGTTAATATCTGCTGCACAACTGATTTCAATTACTTTCCTTTGTGTCAGATCTGATCTGGGAAAGAGAAAACATGCATGTCTGATCTGTTATGCTCTTACTTCATAGAATATGTTTGAAAGCTTGCTTGCATGTATGCCTGCTTGTTTGTTCCTAGTTTATTTATTTATTTACCCATTTTTCAAATGTCTCAATGGAAAAAGAACTGCTTTCTAACCTAGAAACAACTCTTTCATTGAAATATGAACAGTAATCAAGTACGTGCATGTATGTATGAGTATATACATATATATATATATATATATATATATATATATATATATATATATATATATATATATATATATATATATATAAAAGATAATAAGAGTGAAAAAACTACAGAAGGCTTGTGTTACATGGTTAAAGTATATATTTAAATTATGTCAGAAAAATGTTAGAAAAATGTTAGAAAATCTTTTTGGTATATAAACATTGTATTTTGAGAAATAACCGGTTTCGTGTTGTCTTTTCAAATTTCTCTACTTCATTGTAACGTGTTTGCTCCAATATATATATATATATATATATATATACACACACACACACACACACGCACACATACTAACCATTTCACATTCTCCTGTTCCAAAGAGCCAGTGTCCCTATCTCTATCTATTTCAGGTCACTTCAGCAATGTAACTACACGTGCACTGTTAGTGACTTCTTCTTTTTCTCCTTCTTTGAACTTTTCCCTTTCTCCCTCCTGATAAAGAGCTATGCTCAAAACATTAAACTCTCTCCTTTCACTGAGTGTCAAGCTGATACACTTCTTGTTCATGTCCTCACATTCATTGCTTTTCTTTTTTTTTCACTTTTATTAGAATTATTTGATAATTTGAACTGATTATATATATATATATATATATATATATATATATATATATATATATAGTGAATCCAAACAAAGAAGAACAAGCGAGAAACAACAATAACACAAGAACGTGTTACAAGTACTGTATTATCAGATGCTCAGGAAAGGAAGGAAAGAGGATTTAATGTTTCGAGCCAAGCTCTTCTTCAGAAATAGAGGAAAGTCCAAAGGTAGGGAAGGCAGAGGAAGAAAATTGCCAACGATACACACGTGGTTACATTTTGAAAAAATGTATATATATATATATATATATATATATATATATATATATATATATATATATATACATATATAAATATATATCTATATGTATGTATGTATGTATGTATGTATGCATGTTTGTATGCATGCATGAATACATATATGCTTTTACATATTTATATATATGCATGGAAACTTGTGTGCAGGCATTGACAACATTGCTTATACAAATCCTATTACATGCTAAACTTTTTGAATGTATCGCATATTTTGACAGTGTCTTTGTTAGCTTATGGCCATATTCTCTTGATCATGCACGTTAAACATTTTTCTTCTTTTTTTTTGATCTGTGAAACCCAGCATACCAAGACTGGTGTTAAGTCATGTAACCAGATGCTCCAGTTGGTAAGAAACTTGAGTTATAATCTAAATGGAATAATTGAAGATATCTTAACAGTTTAGCAAAGATTTTTTGTTTGTTTGCTTTTTCTTGCACTCCTTTTATATTGTTAATACCTGTTGGGCAACTGAATGATAACCAGTTTTTAACAAGGTCAAAATTTATGGCACCAGTGTTGGAGGAGCTATTTATCTCATATTGAATGATAACTCTCCCATGGTAATATGCAATTGCTCTCATTAAGTATGTATGTATGTATGTATGTATGTATGTATATATGTATGTATGTATGTATGTATGTATGCATGCATGTATGTATGTATGTATGCATGTACACATGTATGTACGCATGTATGTATGTACGTATGTATATATGTATATATGTATGTATGTATGCATATATGTATGTATGCCTGTATGTATGTATGTATGTAAGTATCTATGTATGCATACATACATGTATCTATATATGTGCATATGTATGTATATATGTATGTATGTATGTATGTATGTATGTATGTATGTATGTATGTATGTATGTATGTATGAATGTGTGTATGTGTGTATGTGTGTATGTATGTATGTATGTATGTAGGGAAATGACTGTATTTATAGTTTTACTTTCCCTATTTCTCACAAATATAAAAATCCAGAAACTCTAACCCAGAACAACATTGGGTGTGTGTATGTATGCATGCATGCATATGTATGTGCGTATGTGTATATATATATATATATATATATATATATATACACACACACACACACACACACACACTCACATTTAAACACACCCACACACATACACAGCAAAAAACAAGAGTGCTTAGTACAACGAAAAAGAGTGCTGTGTGCAAAAAACAAACAATACTACCTAAGAGTTGGGTAACAATTATGTTACGACATCGGGCAAAGAGTCGTCAGGATATAAAAGTGACGATATAAGAAAGAGATAAAAATTCCAACTTTCAAATTCCAGGCTGGCACTGTGTGAAAAGACTGATATTGTGTAAAATTTAACCCCCACACCAATATCTTTTTTTTAAGACCTCACCTTACCACCAAAAGGCTCTCTCTGACTACCACTGACCTCTACTCATTATAAGAGTTCAGTTAGTCCATTCTCCAATCTGCAATGAATGTTAATGACTCTCACCACAGCAATTTAACATCTGTTGCCCATTGGTTGGACTGTTTGACCAGGGCTGGCAAGTTGAGGGGCTGCACCATGCTCCAATCTGATTTGGCATGGTTTCTACAGCTGGATGCCATTCCTAACACCAACCACTCTGAGAGTGTAGTGGGTGCGTTTACACACCACCAGCAGGAGTGCTAGTTGCATGATATCAGTATCTGCCACAACCACAGTTTCACTTGACTTGATGATCTTCTGTAGGTTATGGCATATAGGTCTCAGGCATTTGTTATTGCCTCCATGAGGCCCAGTGCTTGAAAGGTGCTTTTTACATGCCACCAGCATGGGTGCTAATTAAGTGATACCAGCATCGGTCACAACTATGATTTCATTTGGCTTGACAGGTCTTCTCAAGCACAGCATATTGCCATAGGTCTTGGTCACTTGTCATTACCTCTGTGAGGCCCAACATTCAAAGATCATGCTTCACCATCTCGTCCCATGTCTTTAGGTTCCTCCACAGTTAGAGATTGACACTTCTTCACACAGCTATCCTCATCCATACACATCATGTCTCTCTTGCACACCACACCTGATGCCTCTTATACCCAACTTTTCTTTCAAGATGCTTACACTCTGTTGCACATGTACAGACGTTGCACATCCAATGAAGCATACTAGCTTCATTTCTTTCAAGTCTATGCATGTCCTCAATGGTCACAGTCCATGTTTCACTGCTGTGTAGCATAGCTGTTCACACACAGGCATCGTGCATGCAGTCTGCCCTTCACTCTGATGGAGAGACCCTTTGCTGTCAACAGAGGTAGGAGCTTTCTGAACTTTACCCAGCCTATTCTAATTTTCACAACTACGTTCTTGGAGCTTCCACCTCTGCTACTGACTTCGTCACCTAGGAAATGGAAGCTACCAACTACTTCTAGTTTTCCCCACTGACATTTCATGGAGTCTATTTTCTGTATGTTTTTAGTGTTTATTGTGCCTGTGCTCCTTCCACACACAAAAACTATCTTTCCAGTTAGCTCCCTTTGATATTGCTGCACCTCTTATGTGTCCATAGCTTACACTGGGTACATCTTATGGAATTTCTACCTACGCCTTGTCTACAAATCGAGCAGGGCCATCTCCCTGAAGGGATTTGTGATTTGTCTGCCTTCCTACTTACTAAGACTTTGGTTTTTGCTAGATCAACTCCAAGACCCTTCAATTTTAGATCTTGCTTCCACACCTGAAATTTCTTCTCAAGTTCTGGCAGTGATTCAGCTATAAGAACAAGGTCATCGGCACAGAGGAGCTCCCAGGATGACTTTATTGAGTTCACATGATCTAACACCACATGGACATCTTCCTGGTGGGGCCAGAGTATGAAGGTGTCATCAACATATCGCAGCCATAGGAAGGGGTGATGACAAACTGGTAGTGGGACCATTTCAACTCTGTGTGAGTATATGTGTATATATAAAAGGGAGGTATGTGAATGTTTGTGTGTGTGTGTGTGTGTGTGTGCAATGAAAGTGGGATGGTGAACATTCAATGCTGAAAAGAAAATATCAAACAGCGTTTCAACTCTGTGTGAGTATATGTGTATGTATGTGTGTACAAGGGAAGTATGTGAATGTATGTGTGAACCAGCATTCTTTCAGTAACAAACGATGATCAATATCAAATCTCAAAAGACAACCACTAGATAACATTGACAAGTGTATTAATTTGATTTACCCTCCATATTCTATCTGTTTTATTACAAATAATTATTACAATCACAATCACACAAACATACAAACTTATTAGAGAAAATAATTATTGCCTGAGTGTATCAAAAATACAAAATGACTGCAGTTGAAAGGTATATTATAAATTTGGTTAATAAAAGAATTATTAAACTAAAAACTTGGTTTTGTACCTTATTTATCTATAAAATACTACAATTAACCATCATTTTTGAATGCACAGGGCCAGGTAGTTATACATAAACCTTAAACAGGATATTTCAAAAGAGTTGTTAGCATATACTAAACTACTTTTCATAAAGCTATAGTGTCTGAAATAAGAATACAGCATAGAATCCTGGTGACATGGTTTGTTTAGAGAAATTGTCTTTGATATTACTTCTCATTCATTGTTGTCAAAGTCAATGTTCTTAACAAAAGTATTTGCAATCTTAGTTGCTTTCATTGAAAAACTAACAAAGACCTAATCAACAATTCTTACACTTGTAACTGAAAGTCAAACTATTGTATCTGTCTGTTTCTGTTTGTTTTGTCACTAAATTCACAACAAGCTATTTTATAAAATAATGGTGGTTATGTGCTACAGGCCAAGTAACAAAAGGCATCAGTGTAAACAGGCGTGGTCCTAGGAATTTTTCAAAGGGAAGGCACAAGGTCAGAAGGGAATACAATTCCAGGAGAAACGGGCATAATAACATTATTCAGAAGAGTACACTTCTTTTCTTGAGTGGGAAACGTGCCCCTCAGCCCCACCCCCTTGGGTCCACCCCTGGTAACCCATCACTTTTTGAGAACAATTCAAAGATCTATCCAAGGAATATTTAGAATACAGAGAAATAGTTGGCTTTAGCAGCAATATTTTCTGTTGGTACAAGGTTGGAATTTGAGCAAAAGAAATATCCATATTTGTTAGCTGAACACTGAAAGAAGAAAAAAAACTGTTTCCCAAACTCCAAATCTTTACATCCATAATCTCTGTCTTGCTTGTTTCACACAAATACTTTAGTGCTAATGAAAATAGATACAAAGATGCTATGAACAAATGTAAGATGATTAAAGAATACAATAAGATTTTATAAAAATATGCTTGAGAATTTTCCTCTTACATCATCATCATCATCATCATCATCTTCATCATCATTTAACGTCAAGTTTCCAAGCTGGCATGGGCCAGATGGTTTGACTGAAAACTGGTAAGCCAGGGAGCTGCATTGGGTTCCAATCTCATTTGGCAAGGTTTCTACGGTTGGATGCCCTTCCTAATGCCAACCACTCCAAGAGTGTAGTGGGTGCTTTTTACATGCCACTGGCACAGGTGCCATTGCCCTGACATCAGCATTGGCCATGACTATGGTCTCACTTGGCTTGACAGGTCTACACAAGCATGGTATGTCACCGAAGGTCTCAGTCACCTGTCACTACCTCAATGAGGCTCAATGCTCGAATGGCACTTCTTACGTGCCACCGGCATGGGTGCCATTCATATGGCACTGGCTTCATCCACAAACAAAATTTAACAATGTATTTACATTCCCAATTTCAAAATAACATTTAGGACATTTGACTATGCATAGAGGTAATCTGATCCATTGATATTGACATCTAGAAGATTTTGACGACATCTAGGAGTTTCTCCAGAAAAGAATTATTTTGATAGGCTCTGTCTCCAAAGAAAAGAGTGAAAGGCTTAAGGTAAGTGCATACAGCATTTGAATGTCATATAGTATCACTCAAAAATATTGCTGGAATATTCCTGTCAAATGTATACCAAATGCAGACAAAACAGACAATACTTGTTTGGAACGGAATAAAAAAATAACATATAGTGATTGAGATCAGCTGCTCTATAGACAAGATCAATTCTTTTAAAATCAATCAGAAGGAAAATATTTAGAGACAACTGCTATGAAACCTACAGCATGTATATAATATATGATTATAAAAGGGATTAGGGAAACAAAGGATAAACACTTCATCATTGGCACAGGAGAGAGAAGGGGCATCATGTTACACTGCAAAAGGAAGGAGGAGGAAGTCTTTTGCTTGTGGAGACTGTCCCTTATTCACTCGTCATTCTCTTCTCAGCTGCCATTCATTGGTGACACCTGTTGCTGGCAAAAGACAGGAGTTCCCTCTGTTCCCGCATCTCTTCACCTGCTATTTCAGTTCATATCACTACGCATATGTAAGGGACGACCGTGCGAACTCAAAAAGGAGCAATGGTGACGAATGGGAAAACAGAGGACTCCTTTTCTTTAAACAAGTCACACGGTCGAACACACAATTATATATCAAAGATGATATACGTGATATGTTATACGACGATAACATAGATGACCAGTAATGAAAGACCACAACCGTATTAGATGAATAACAGAAATATTTATTGTAGCGTTAAAGATGTATGTCTGTGTGAGAGTGTGAATGCGACATATAATAACATAATCAAAGACAGGCCGTCGTACAAAGAAAAGTGTGTATGTGAGTGATACATGTGTGTGAGTGTTTACAGCAGATAGAAAGAGAGTCAATAACCCGTGAGCAATTATACCAGATCGTTAGTACACTATAGGAAAAGTTCTGTATGTGAAAGTGAGGAGAGGCAGTGCTGATCACTAGTTGTGATGTCGTGGCATCGATGCCGGGCCGTGATTCTTGTTATACAGATGTTCATCGCTGGCTGAGAATTTCTTGTCTGTTTAAGAACTCTTGTCTGTTTATTTACCGTGGTGAAGCTGAGTCACCTAACAGAATCGAAGAGAGAGATGTGCCGCGGAGTTTGGTGTGATGTACATAGTAAATCGTGTTGACGCTGGTAGCGTAGAGGCTGCTTGGTAGGTGCTGGTTAGTAGTCGTAGACTCTTGTTGCTGATATGGCAACGGCGGAGGTCATCGTGGCTGGACGAAGCTGCTGAAGTGGTCGCTGGCTGCTGCTGCTGTCGTGTGGTACACGGAACAGTTCTCAAAGAGAAACTGGACCGAGACAAATTATTGGGTATGAGTTAAAGCTATTTATAACAAACTATGGGCTCCCGAAGGCTTCAGAATTTTACTCTATCACGTGACCTTATTAGGGGCCGTGATTGGTCAGTTTGCGTTCTGGCGGGAACGGTTTGAAGAAGTTGCCGATTCGAATAATGATCAGTCACGTGATGGACAAGGAATGGGTTCTCTACTACGCTCGCATTTATTTATATTTAAATGAGAAGATTGTATGTAATGGCGATAGTAGTTTTGTATCTAGTGACGATAGGTAGTTTCACTACACATATGTACATACACGCACTAATACATCTGCCTCTTGTACACATACCAAGGATTGCAGCCATGATGTTCAGTGCAGAGTTCAGTCTGAATCCTATCATGGTTGAGCTCTATGTCTTACCTCTGTACTTCACCACTTTCTATTTACACAACTTTTCAACCGTGTGAACCTAGAGATAGATTGACTCCAGTCTACCGTCTAAAAGGAAATCTGCTACACAAGCTGACCATTTTTGCATTCACTCATTGCCCTCACAACTGGCATTCACTGGCAACACTTGTTCCCAGCAGAAAAGAAAAAAAGAAGGAACCCCTACACATGGCTGATGTCATCTCTCTTACCCTTTTCACAGGCTTTCTCAGTTCATAACATCACATTGATTATAAATTCCCGTTTATACCAGATAAATTAGTATACTTGGTTTAGTCAATTTTTATCTAGCAATCTCGAAAACCCAGTGTTTTCAAGGAAAGAAAGCAATCAGCAAACAATAACTTTACAAACACAATCTGTAAGTGGAATAGTGCAAATATGTAAGACTTTTCTAAAATTCAGCATATAACATATCATATTCCTGCAATTGAGTTTTATTTCTTTGTTAGAAGCCAGCTTCTTCTTCAAGGAAAAATTTAAAGAATTAAAAAAATTAAAAAAAGAATTTTAAAAAAAGTGTGTGGTTAAGTGTATCTTTTTCCCTTGTTAACAATTAACACAGAAAAAAATGGGTAGTTACCAGGGTAGAAAAAATCACACAAGTAAAAAGGTTGTAACTCCTTGTTTTTAAAGGTAGAAACTTCAGGTTTACGTGAAATATTTTGTATAATATATATAAGAATAAATAAATGGAGTTAAACGCAGGTGTTATTCAAATTCTTTTACTTCTGACACATGTTTCGAAGATATCACTGGTATTATTCCAAAGGAATGAAATCGTGTAAATCAATGTGATCTTCTCTTCAGAGAAATGAAGAAATTAAACTCGTCAATAAGACATTTTAACAGAAAATGATGGATATGTATAGTGATTAACTGAACGCTATTAAGTTTGTTTTAAAAAAAAAGGTCAGAGGATATAACGTCAAAGGTAGCCTATAGAAAGAGGAGGGATAAAGGAAAGAAAAAACCCCAAATAAATGAGAGGTATAATATAACGATATATAAATTAAATAAAACCCTAAAGTCTTGGAAAAAGATATATCTAGTGAATGTGAAATGTAAGAAGAAAATTAATGTTTAAATTATTTATAATGATAGATATCACTTATATGAACTAAAGGTGTGTTTCTGCCAATGTTTACATCAGTATGCATGCTCTATAACCATGTTTACAAGGGAATTTTTAGAAAAAAGAATAAAAAATAGTTCACAATTACAGAGAAGACAGAATTCCAGTCTCAGAAAGCACTTTCTCTTCCTCCTTCTACTTCCAGTAACTTCAGAAATGTGACTGCACATGGACTGTTGGCGATTTTCCCTCTTTCTTCCTTCTTTCCCTTTGGACTTTCCTGTTTTTCTTGATTCCGATGAAGAGCTATGCTCGAAACGTAAAACGACAACTCTCTTCTTTCTCTAAGTATCACATTAATACATTGCTTGTGCTGTGTCCTCATGTTTGTTTGTTTTTTGTTTTTCTTTTTTCTCTGTTGTTTTGAATTAAATATATTGGTGTAAAAGCACCATAGTCAACTGCTACACAGGTAAAGGTGATACATTAGATAGGAATAATTACAGAGATATCAAATTGGTGGATCAGGTGATGAAAGTTACAGAGAGGGTCATAGCCCAACTAATTATGGACAGAGTCAGTCTAGATGAGATGCAGTTCGGGTTTGTGCCAGGTAGAAGCACCACTGATGCTATATTTCTGGTAAGACAGCTGCAGGAGAAATTCTTAGCTAAAGATAAATCTCTGTACTTGACTTTCGTTGATATGGATAAAGCCTTTGACAGGGTCTCCGATCCCTTATCTGGTGGCCAATACAGAAACTAGGAATAAATGAATGGTTAGTGAGAGCTGTACAAGCCATGTACAGGGATGCTGTTAGTAAGGTGAGAGTTGGCAACGAGTACAGTGAAGAATTCCAGGTAGGTGTAGGGGTCCACCAAGGATCAGCCCTCAGCCCCCTCTTATTCATCATAGTCCTCCAGGCAATAACAGAAGAATTCAAGATAGGATGCCCCTGGAAGCTCCCCTATGCTGATGATCTTGCTCTAGTAGTTGAGTCACTATCAGAACTAGAGGAGAAGTTTCAGGTGTGGAAGCAAGGATTAGAATCAAAGGGCCTTAGAGTCAATCTAGCAAAAACCAAAGTCTTAGTAAGTAGGAAGGCAGACAAATCACAAATCCCTTCAGGTAGATGGCCCTGCTTAATTTGTAGAAAAGGTATAGGTAGAAACTCCATAAGATGTATCCGATGTAAGCTATGAACACATAAGAGGTGCAGCAATATCAAAGGAAAGGTAACTGGAAAGATAGTTTTTATGTGGCAGTTCACAGGGGCAATAAACACCAAAGTTGTACAGAAAATAGATTCCATCACATGCCAAGGGGAAAACCTAGAAGTAGTTGATAGCTTCCGTTACCTAGGTGACCAAGTCAGTTGCAGAGGTGGATGCTCTGAGAGTTTAGCTACTAGAATAAGTATAGCCTGGGCAAAGTTCAGAGAGCTCCTACCTCTGCTGGTAACAAAGGGCCTCTTGCTCAGAGTGAAAGATAGACTGCATGACGCATGTGTGTGAACAGCCATGCTACACAGCAGAGATACATGGGTTGTGACTGCTGAGGACATGTGTAGGCTTGAAAGGAATGAAGCTAGTACACTCCGCTGGATGTGTAATGTAAGTGCCCTGAGAGAAAAGTTGGTCATAAGAAGCATCAAGTGTGATGTGCAAGAGAGACGACTGTGCTGGTATGGTCATGTGCTGCATATGGATGAGGAGAGCTGTGTGAAGAAGTGTCACACCCTAATAATGGAGGGAACCTGTGGAAGAGGTAAATCTAGGAAGACATGAGATGAGATGGTAAAGTACAACCTTCGAACATTGGGCCTCACAGAGGCAATGACAAGCAACTGAGACCTCTGGAGGTATGCTATGCTTGAGAAGACTCAGCAAACCAAGTGAGATTATAGCCATAGCCAATGCCTGTTTTGCATAACTGGCCCGTTTAGAAGTACCCTCCAATTGTCAGGCAATATGCTGTGCTTGAGAAGACCTGTTGAGAAAGTGAAATCGTAGTTGTGGCCGATTCCAGTGCCATCTGACTGGCACCTGTGCCAGTGGCACATAAAGAGCACCATTCAAGCATAGCCAATGCCAGTGCTGCCACTAAATGTAAACTGCAAGCTAATTGCTTAAAATAAAGGCAGGATCTATGTCAGTAATATCAGTGTGCCCGGCAAACTGTAATGTTTAAGTTGCATGCAGATTGGTCAAAATCATATTCTAAAAATTCAGCTTGTTGGAATGTTCTAAGAGGTACTACAGTTGTCAGGAACTCAATTGTCAGTTAAATCTGATGATTACTACGAATGTATGAAAGCAATAACTGAACTTTATGAACATTACTAAATATTTTTTTAATGTTAAAATACCATAATATAAAACGTGGAAACTTGACCATGTCTTAACTTTATTCAACTGATATTCATATATATATATATATATATATATATATATATATATATATATATATATATATATACATGTATGTATGTATGTATGTATGTAGTCATACATAAATGTGCCCCCACTTACTTTGTTTCCTCATAACTTTTAGAAAAATTGATATTTGTTAATGAAATTGTCAGGAAATACCCTTTACATGATGTACATTCCAATAATGTAATGTGAAAAAAAGAACAGAAAATTTGGTTGATACACATATATGCTGTCATATATCACCAGTTTTTAAAAATTTCAAGTTCCATTTTATCTTTCATTTTTGGGGGGTTTTTTTACACTACAGTTATGCTAGAGCATCACCTTGAAAAATTTTAGTTGAATGGATCAGCCGCACTGCATATTTTTTATTAACCTAGCATTTATTCTGACAGTTTCTTTTGTCAAACCACCAAGTTAAAGGGAAATAAAAACATCAATACCAGTTGTCAAACAGTGGTGGGGGACAAACATAAACTCAAACTCAAAGACAAAGTGTGTGTGTGTGTGTGTGTGTGTGTGTGGTGGCACATGGCTCTGTGGTTAGGCTGTTGCACTCACGACTATGAGATCATGGTTTTGATTCCCAAGTGAATTTTGGAAGAGGGGCCTTGTAAGTCCACCAGATAGATGGAAGGACATTGTAGAAAATGAAGGAAAGTATATTTTAGATTAAAAAAGAACTTTGTTTATCTTAATTCTGAAAAATAAAAGAAGTATAAATAAAACCGCATTATTTATGTATGTGTATACACACACACACACACACGTTAGATACACATTGCATAGCATAATCGAAATGAATATACTTTAACGGATATTTTTTTAATGTAAGTTTATGCAAATATGTATGTGCATGTGTAGGGTATTTCTGAAACATCTGTATTAAATAAGGGTTTCGTATGTTAAATCGTCATTGTGTGGGCTCATCTTAAGCTTTCGTCAGCTGGAAATTGAAACCGAATCGCTGACTATACACAAAATCCTTTCCAATGCTTGTTAAAAGTGACAAGGAGTACTTTGAAGACGCGAAATCGAAATCGATCATAGAAAAAAGTAGGGAAGTAAAAACAGATATACTTACAAGAATCCCAGCTGCGATGACGATGACAAAATAAGCTACGATAACAACAATGTCGCCCCAGTGAAGGGCCGTTCCACTGATTGTATCCCCTGCCATCGTTGTCTTTTTCTTTGCTTTTGTTTATGTTTCTTCGAGTTATATGTGTATCTCTGTTTAAGCTCACTTATCAGCTAAAATATTTAACCGTGTGTGATCTCTTTCTGTACAGGTAAATCATTGGTTAATTATTTTGTGAGTAACAGGATGAGAGATGAGTGCAGTTAGAAACCCAAGTATATTGTAAAGAGCGGGGTGGGAGAGAAGAAGAGAGAGAGAGAGAGAGAGAGAGATATGCAGTATATATATATATATATATATATATATATATATATATATATATAGAGAGAGAGAGAGAGAGAGAGAGAGACATATATATATATATATATATATATACCCTTTTATTTGTTTCAGTCATTTGACAGTGGCCATGCTGGAGCACCGCCTTTAGCCGACCAAATCGACCCCAGGACTTATTCTTTGTAAGCCTAATACTTATTCTATCGGTTTGTTTTGCCGAACCGCTAAGTTACGTGTACGTAAAAAACACTAGCATCGGTTATCAAGCGATGGTGGGGGGGGGGGGGACAAACACAGATACACAAACATATACACACACATCACACATACATATAGATATACGACGGGCTTCTTTCAGTCTCCATCTACCAAATCCACTCACAAGGCTTAAGTCAACCCAAGGCTATAGTAGAAGACATATATATATATATATATATATATATATATATATATATATATATACACGATTAGGGGTTGTGTTAGCCTCATGAAAGAATGGTTTCATCCAACAAAAAGCTGGTTCAATACCTAATATTTTGGGGTAATTAATTTCCTTAAAATAATAGGTGTATATATAAAGACATAATTTATATTCGTATAAAAGAAGAAAAAGAAAATGGAGAGCAGAAAGTTAACTTCCCAATCTCCATTTTCTTTTTCTTCTTATATATGTATGTCTCACCTTGCTAACTATCAGCCATTTTGTATTTTGTATTCCTATTGTATGTGTCTACGCATGCGTGTCCTTCAATGTGTCTGTGTCTTTTGTAAGTGCATGTGTGTATGGGGAGTGTCTGTATCACTTATATATATATATATATATATATATATATATATATGTATAATCATCACCATCATCATCATCATTTAATGTCCATTTTCCATGCTGGTATGGGTTGAACAGTTTGACTGCAGCCTGGAGAGCCAGCAGCGGCACCAGGCTCCAATCTAATCTGGCAATGTTTCTACAGCTGGATGCCCTTCCTAATGCCTACCACTCCAAGAGGATAGTGGGTGCTTTTTACATGCCATCAGAACAGGAACCAGTCAGGTGGTCATGGCATTGATCACATTTGGATGGTGCTTTTTACATGCCACTGGCACGGCAACCAGTCAGGCAGCCCTGGCATCGATCATGTTCGGATAGTGCTTTGTACATGCTACCAGCATGGGAGCCAGTCAAGGGGCACTGGCATTGATCATGTTTGGATGGTGCATTTTATGCGCCACTAGAATGGGAGCCAGTCATGGGACACTGGACACAGCTACAATTTTGGTTTTACTTGACTCAACAGGTCTTCTCAAGCATATCATATCGCCCGGCGCATCAAGGGTATTTTTAAATGAGCTGAACATGCAACACTGGCATCGGCCATGGCTATGATCTCACTTTACTTGCTGGGTCTTCTCAATCACAGTGTATCTCCAAAGGTCTCAGTCTCCTGTCATTGCCGCTGTGAGGCCCAATATTCGAAGGTCATGCTTCACCACCTCATCCCATGTCTTCCTGCATCTACCTCTTCCGCAGGTTCCTTCCACAGTATATAGATACAAAGTATCTGATATTTTATAAAAATTATAATATGGGCAAACTACATGGTAGTGCCACATGCTAGAAAAAGATGTCAAATGACTCTAAAATGACTCTTATTTATCACATAGACACGAGCTGAAGGTGAGAGAAATGAACAAAAATGATTTTTGTAAAAGGTTTAGCCATGGATCAATTGATTTCTAGTTCAGGGATATAACTTCCTTTTCTGTCATCAGTATGACATAATTCAACGTACATAATTAGAAACATTTATTAATATGTTTATAACCAGTAAACTGCCAGAAGACTTGACCC
>NC_142944.1:4914927-4939927 GCF_046866305.1 Octopus bimaculoides
TAAATATCTTCAGATCAGAGGGTCCCAGGTTGTAGATTAAATGCTTTCCTTTGTGCTTAATGTATTGAATAACACCAGCATTGGATTAACCATTTGGCAAAATAAGCATATGCTTAGCACATCAAGAGAAGTGAGGCACCACAGAAATGGCAAATTGTTTGTAGCACAAAAGAAATCCATTTAAACTTGTTAAAATAATATTCAAAGTGATTTATATTGATTGCAAATATAATAATCTGTTGCGCTGCATAAGATTAAGCTAGGGGATCTGATCAAAAACTTTGCAATTAAAAAAGTGTAAATAAAGTGGTGGAGCTTCAAGTCAGAGTAACAAGAAGTTTTCATTGCTTATGCCTTAGAGAGGAGAATATTGGTAGAATTTAAATGCAGACATCACAGTTCTGGCATTTTTAACTTGTTCCATCATTTCACTGACCACCTTTCATTCAACAGTGTTATCCAGGGGCCAGATTAAGACCTACAGAAGCCCTAAATACTTAAAAGATTATTTTCCATCTTACTGTTAGTTTTGTTTCATTTTGAAAAATGAAAAAAATGAAAATTTATTTTATGGTTTCTTATTGTTTTGGAAAGTTGAACTGTGAACTTTTATGCTTCTTTTTTCTTCTCTCTCTCTCTCTCTTCATCTCCTTATTCCTTTACTCTTATCCTCTATGTCATCATTTCATTAATCTATACCTTTCTCATTTTCCTTATTTGTCTCCGATGTTAATTAATGGCAGAAAACAACTTCAATTGTTAGAAGGAACCATTTGGACTTGATAGGGCCACATTTCTTCAAGGTTATAACGTTTTCTTTGAAAAGACATTTCATAATGTGTGTGTGTGTGTGTGTGTGTATAAACCTACATAGTTGACATGCAAACTATTTCTCCATAGACTGACTAACCTCCAAGGGAAATAAGCAGTCAATTCATTTATATACATAGCAAACCCAGTTACTTTGGATACACATGTATCTGAAATACCCTTGAAAATACAGCCTTGATACATATTCATCATCCATGTGAATTGATTTGTTAGCCACAAGTAATTCTCACCAATTAACAACCTACTTTAACCAAAGTTGTAGGAAGGGCTGAATTTATAGGGAGTGAAGGGGGAAATTGCCCCAGGCATGTGGAAGGTATTGGAGTCCCCCTGCTACAAAAGGTATGTAGCACTCAATACAGGAAGCTCCCCACCCGCCCACCCACCTCCTAGCAATTTGGCATGAAGAGGCTCTCTTTCAATATACAAAAGTATCTTGACTTCTCGAAAAATGTAACGGATTCTCTTTTAAGATAAATAACCATAGATTTTGTCACCTTAGAGACATTGTTGTAGGGAATTAGTAATAATGGTACACCCCTCCCACATGATGAATGGAATAACGTAGTCATTATAAGTAAAGAGAAGTACGTGAAGTACCCAAGTACGTAGTAGGTTGGTCAGTGATAGTCATGTCTTTACTGGTTTTACTAAGTATACTGTATACTGAAGTGGGTGCTATAACAATACAACATTTTAAGGATATAAAAGATACCAATTAATTCAATTAGAAAAACAGTTTATTACTGAGTCCCAAACCAGCTTATGATTCCCAAGGGAATGGTAGCTGCTTCTGGGACAATGACAGAGAAAAGGGAAACAACAGAACTCTCCTGAAAATGTAGGTATGCATGCATGTATGTCATTGTTCAGTTTTATTTCAAGATTTCTTGCCAATAGAGGAAGAACTGGTTTCTAACCTAGATCCAAGGCTCCTTCATTGGAATTTCAACATCAACAACAGGGTATTTTTGTATGTGTTTTGTTTTATGTATGTATGTATGTATGTATGTGCAGATTTGTATGTTTTAAGTATGTATTCTCATGCATATAGTTACATATATAGACATCATCGTCATCATCATCATCAGCGTTTAACGTCCACTTTCCATGCTAGCATGGGTTGGACGATTTGACTGAGGACTGGTGAAACCAGATGGCAACACCAGGCTCCAATCTGATTTGGCAGAGTTTCTACAGCTGGATGCCCTTCCTAATGCCAACCACTCAGAGAGTGTAGTGGGTGCTTTTACGTGTCACCCGCACGAAGGCCAGTCAGGTGGTACTGGCAACGGCCACGCTCAAAATGGTGTATTTTATGTGCCACCCGCACAAGAGCCAGTCCAGGGGCACTGGCAATGATCTCGCTTGAAAATCCTATGAAGGCCAGTCAGGCGGTACTGGCAACGGCCACGCTCAAAATGGTGTATTTTATGTGCCACCCGCACAAGAGCCAGTCCATGGGCACTGGCAACGATCTCGCTCGAAAATCCTACAAAGGCCAGTCAGGCGGTACTAGTAACGGCCACGCTCGAAATGGTGTATTTTATGTGCCACCCACACAAGAACCAGTCCAGGGGCACTGACAACGATCTCGCTCGAAAATCCTTACACATGTCATGGGCACAAGTGCCAGAAAGGCGACGCTGGGCACAGGTGCTATCCCGATTTCGCTTGCCCCAATAAGTCTTCACAAGTTTTACAGATTTTTACCGTTCCAGTGATGGATTGGACCTATAGTCTTCAAATTAACTTTATTCTTTCTGGTTTTGGAAAGCCTAATTTCTCAAGATTGGTATTTAGGCAGTGTGTTACATATCCCAGAGCCCCAATAATTACAGGTACAAACCTGAATTTGTAATCTGGATAGAGTAACTGCAGATTTCTCAATAGTTCAGCATAAATGTTGTCTTTATCACTGATCTTCAACTTTACGTTAACATCCACTGAGCAGCTAATTTCCACAACTGTGCACAGTTTCTCTTCCCTATCCCAAATCATTATATCTGGTCTGCTGTGCTTACATTTTATTGAGATCTTCACTGGTACATTACACCAGTATTTCTTTTTATTATGAGTGGCTATGGCTTCTACCATATTGTGGGTTCTTATTTCTTTGTCCTCAGGATTATCCTTCTGACAGATTTCATTATAGAGTATCCTTGCTACAACATCATGTCTCATTGGTAGAGAATACTGTGATAACATTTTTGGACACCTGCTTATGATGTGGGTGACATGTATGTATATATGTATGTATGTATGTATGTATGTATGTATCTGTGAGCAGATGTGTCTGTGTGTGTGTAAGTATGAATGTATATAAAGATAAAGAAATTGATAGAAAAAAATTGTCTCTAGACTAAATTCCAAATTCCTTCTTTCAATGCATAACTGAGCTTGACTTTGGTTTGGCCAACTGCAGTTAAAGGCACACACACACACATACACATTTTTATTTCTAAACTTATTTCAGCAAGGCATTGAAAACTGGTCTTATTTTATGAAACTGGTAAAGAAATATGTTCCAAAATTTAAATTTTGAATTTAGTTTTAATTATAAAATTACATCTCTCAACAGCTAAAAGCATTTTTTGGGGGGGGGGCTTTAGACTTATTACATATATATTCAAATGTTTTTCATTAAATCAAACCATTTTTCTTATTTTTTCCTATATTTTTCATTATTCTATCAAACACTTGGTATTACTATATGGAAGTGGGGCAAAATTGGTAACTGTGTCAAAATGAATAAATTCTGATATTTTATCATTTTCTCCCATTTGGTGCCATCTTTGGGAGTAAAATTTAGTCAGTATAGTTTACATAGTTGTTGAAGTTGAAAGTATGAAACATAGGTGACAGGTACTATTTTCAAGAAATTTTTCCTCAAATTTGACCTGATTGTAATTGAAGTGGCTAATAAAATATCTGGATAATTTTTGATGAAGATATTATAAACATTATATGTTGACTTTAGATTTAGTTTTCATTATTTTCATATCATGTGCTATTTTTCCATGATCCTCTTTCATTTGACCAAAATATTTTAACTTTTGTTGCATTTCTCATCTTTCTGATGTCTAAGGATGGATGTTTTATGTGTATGAATCTTTTTTGAAGTGTAATTCTACAGAGGCAAATTTACCTTCTCTTGTCTTACCCATTTTTGCCCTACCTAAATTTGTCTTTTTTTCTTTCTGAAATAGTGTTTTGAATATATTATAGGTTTTACTGCATTTAGAGAAGGTCTTTACTTCACTGATATAGTTTTGGCAAAAGATAGTGAACATTTTTAAAAAATATATTTTCATTAAAGTCAAAAATGCAGAAAGTATTACTCATTGTGCCCCACCTAGCCTTACAGGAAATTAGAAAAGTGGACTTTCAGGAATAGTTATTTGAATTTCTCAGTTTCGTCAGAATTTTACCCACTCCCCACCCACTTTGTTTTCACGCATTGAAAAACAATGAAAGGAACCCTTTCAAAACAATAATTTTTAAAATCCATGTCTTTTAAATGTTGATATCTCCATCACCACCACCACCACCCCACACACACAAAACACACATGCACATACACACACACACACACACACACACACACACACTCATCATGCTCTTGGAACAGCAACAACCACAAAAATTATTTGTTTTCTTTTTCGTAATTTTCTGTCATTTTATCTTATTCTGCATTCTGAAGCATTTGTAATTCACAGTAAAAGAGAACAATCTTCTCTCCTTCATTGTACTTTTCACAACGAAGGAAAAATTAAACACCACAAGTGGACGTGTGAAAAACAAACTTTGAATTTTGAAAAAGTGTGTCTATAAAGCAACATTTTCAGTAATTTATTTAAACTTTCTCTGCTAACTCATGAAATTCAAGTATTTGAAATAAATGAGTCTTGAGATTCAAATTTGGTCATTTTCTAGGATTTTAATTTTTGTGTATAAGAGGCACACTGAACTTGAAGTATCCCAGGCCCCCTTTGGTTTAGATATGGTCCTGGTTGTAGGTGCCCTTTGTTTTATTTGCTTTTATTTTTCTCTTTATTCATTAATTATTTGAAGAATTTTGGGTGTAGTGTTTTTCAGAAACACACACAAAAAAAGAGATAAACAATATCAAGAACTCACAGCTTTTTTATTGATAAGACATGGTAACTTTCAGTCAGTTTGACTTTTGATCGTTAATTATACATTTAATCTTCCATATACTGCTTCCCTAATATTGTCTTTTGTCCTTCATCCTTTTCTTTTCTCTGGTCCCTGATTCAATGAATATTTTTACAAATTATAAAATTTTAATCAGCGTTGTGTAAGCAAGATGTGTAAGTCATGTCTAACAAGAACAGATGACATCAAGCCGCATTCCCTAATAGATATAGCAGTCTTGACCTTCACTCAGAATTTAATACTGCTGTTGGCCTCATGGAGGCAATGACCGAGACCTTTGGTATTATGCCGTGCTTGAGAAGATCCATCAAGCTGAGCAACATTGCAGTTGTGGCAGATACAGGTGTCATGGAAATGGCAGCCATACCAGTGGCACGTAAAAGCACCCACTACACTCTCGATGTGGTTGGCTTAGGAAGGACATCCAACTGTAGAAAACCATGCCAAATCAGACTGGTGTCTAGTGCAGCCTTCCAACCTACCAACCTTGGTTGAAACCGTCCAACCCATGCCAGCATGGGCAACGGACGTTAAATGATGATGATGATGTTGTCATCCTTTCTTAAAACCTCATCAACAAAGTTCTCCTCAGCCCTACAGAACCTACTGTACACAAGGCATACAAAACTGCCTCCGTGACTTGTATACTATTTTGTTTCAACCGAGATAACATTCCATCAGTGCAGTACATAAATGGAATACCATCCGATGTTCTAATGTCTAACACAACCTTATTAATTCACTTCACCTGCATCGACTGACATGTATCAGCTCCACTAGACTCACAACAGCACGTTGCTAAACATTAATTCTTCATAGTTGATTGGTATCCAACTAAATAATAATCACTGAATTGGTGTTGCTCCTGAGTAAGGGGGTGTTTCAAGGACCCTACAATGGATAAAGATTATCATTCACAGGAATGAACCATGAATGTCAGTACATCTCCCTTTCCATTCCTTGGGGTAGTGCATTTAGCATTTTATCTGGCAGGAGTACAAAACAGTTGCATGGCTCACTGTAATATATTGCTCAATTGACAGAATATGTCTTCTACCTAAAGCAATAGTTATATACTACATACTGTTTTTTCCACTTTGAAAAAAATCATTAAATTAAATTCAATTCAATTCAATAGAATTTTTTTGAAGGTCATGATGATTCTGAACATTTCTCTTGTGTGTTCTCATATATATATATATAAACTCACACTCACACATGCACAAACCACTCACATACATATTTAAAATTTATCTTAGTAGTCATGCCAAAGTCATACTGGAGCATCTGTTTTATCACATACACAAACATATATGTATGCATGTTCATCTGTATCTTTTAATAAAGCCAGCATTTTCCCAAAAGTAGGCCTGAATCATACCATCCGCTAAATGCCCTTCAATAAGCAATCAAGATATTTTACAAACTTTTGCACTTGTTGTGACATTTTATGATTTAAGCTGTTCTTGCAATAATGCAGATCTGTGCTTGCTAAATGGAGCTTGTAAGGCCAATGCCTTCATATTCGAAGTGTCAGTCAATGTGTCTGTGCTGAAAACACAATCTCTGCTGAGAATTACTTGGAACTTACAGAAGAAAGCTTCAAAGGGAAGTTTAATACTATAACCACTCCTTTAGCAATTGGAGTATTCATAAAACCACAAAACCCTCTAGCTACATATAGTACTTAAAAAAGAAAAGCAAAGTACCTGACAACATGCCATTAAGTATATTGTGAATTTCTGGCCTCCTATTTGACAAGTACAACAAAAGACACAATACTTATTTTTTTTACTTACTGGTTATTGAACTTTCTTTATTGGTCTATCTTTTTTGTCTCTTACATTTTTTGTATGTATTTACATGTTTTCCTTTTGTTCAGAGGGTGTGCCTTTATGCCATATGAGTGTGTGTGCATGTGTATGTATGTATGTGTGTGTGCATGTATGCATGCATGTGTGTGTATATATTTGTATGTGTATATATATATATATATATATATGTATCTATGTGTGTGTATATATTATGTATATATGTCTACATATATATAGGCATGTATATATATATGTGTGTGTGTGTGTGTGTGTGTGTGTGTGTGTATAAGTATATGTGTGAATGTGCATACACGTGAGCATTTTGGTTGTTCATGTATGTATGTATACATATGTTATCTCATTGTTTTCTCAATTTTATGACTCAAATTTAATGTCACTTATCAATTTAACTGCAACTTATCTTTTATCTTCTACCTTTAAATGTTTATATATATATATATATATATATATATATATATCTTTCCTTTCCCAAGCGTCTAGTAACGCAATCTGTATCATGTCCTTATGTTGTTGTTTTTTTGTCTTTTTCCTTTTTTTGAACTTATATATATATATATCATCATCATCATCATCATCATCATCATCATCGTTTAACGTCCGCTTTCCATGCTAGCATGGGTTGGACGATTTGACTGAGGACTGGTGAAACCGGATGGCAACACCAGGCTCCAATCTAATTTGGCAGAGTTTCTACAGCTGGATGCCCTTCCTAACGCCAACCACTCAGAGAGTGTAGTGGGTGCTTTTACGTGTCACCCGCACGAAAACGGCCATGCTCGAAATGGTGTCTTTTATGTGCCACCCGCACAAGCCAGTCCAGGGGCACTGGCAACGATCTCGCTCGAAAATCCTACGGGAGCCAGTCAGGCGGTACTGGCAACGGCCACGCTCAAAATGGTGCATCTCATGTGCCACCCGCACAAGAACCAGTCCAGGGGCACTGGCAACGATCTTACTTGGCTTGCCGGGTCTTCTCACGCACAGCACATTTCCAAAGGTCTCGGTCAGTAGTCATCGCCTTGGTGAGGCCCAATGTACGAAGGTCTTGCCTCACCACCTCAGCCCAGGTCTTCCTGGGCCTACCTCTTCCACGGGTTCCCTCAACTGTTAGGGTGTGGCACTTTTTCATGCAGCTATCCTCATCCATTCTCACCACATGTCCGTACCAGCGCAATCGTCTCTCTTGCACACCACAACTGATGCTTCTAATGTTCAGCTTTTCTCTCAAGATACTTACACTCTGACGGGTACGCACATTTACATTACACATCCAGCGGAGCATACTGGCTTCATTCCTTGTGAGCTTACGCATGTCCTCAGCAGTTACAGCCCATGTTTCACTGCCATGTAGCATGGCTGTTCATACGCATGCGTCATACAGTCTGCCTTTTACTCTGAGTGAGAGTCCCTTTGTCGCCAGCAGGGGTAAGAGCTCTCTAAACTTTGCCCAGGCTATTCTTATTCTAGCAGCTACACTTTCAGCGTACCCACCCCCACTACTAACTTGGTCGCCCAGATAGCGGAAGCTATCGACTACCTCTAGTTTTTCACCCTGGAATGAGATAGAAGTTGTTTCCTGTTTGTTTACAGTCTTTATTGCACCTGAACATCTGCCACAAACAAAAACTAACTTGCTAGTTAACCTGCCTTTGATGTTGCTGCACCTCTTATGTGTCCATAGCTTGCACCGGGTACATCTTATAGAGTTACTACCTACTCCTTTTCTACATACTGAGCAGGGCCATCTACCTGAAGGGGTTTGTGTTTTATCTACCTTCCTACTTATTAGGATTTTGGTTTTAGCTAGGTTGACTCTAAGGCCCTTCAATCCTAGACCTTGCTTCCACACCTAAATTGTAAATCCAAAAAATAACAGCAAAAATGCAAAGGATTCTGCGGTACACGTGTTTCAAGCTTTATATCAGTGTATGAAACTCATGTACCGCAGAATCCTTTGTATTTTTGCTGTTATTTTTGGGATTTACAATTTATTCTTTCACCTCAACCACGAGCTGGCATACACAGGTGCTTACAATTGTCAAGTATTACCTCTAAATGTTACTTTACCTATATATATATATATATATATATATATATATATATATATATATATATATATATATATATATATACATGTAAAAGGTTGAAGAGGAACACACGAGTAGATATATATATATGGAAAAAAGACAATGTAGAAAATGCTAAAATACTTTTATAAAGAACATTACAGAACCGGTTTCGATCCTTGAGATCTTTTCAACAGTAAATATGAATAACAAATTTTTGAAAAATTATTGAAAAATTAAATTTTGGTAAATTTAAAAGAAAAGTGTTTTTAAAGACATATTTGTATAGTATTCAAATAACAGGGGCATTTTTCTTGTTTCTGCCTGTCTCTGTTTCTCTTGTTAACTCTTGTGGGTTCAAGGGAGGTCCTTGTGAATACTTGGCTAAGAAGAAGAAGAGGAAGAAGTGGGAGTGCTATGATAGTAACATAATCTTAATTGGTTAAGTATCCTGAAAATGACCTGCTGTTGACAGTAGTAGTGATCTGAATTCTTGAGGAATCCCTTTTGAATGTATTGTTTATAATGTTTGGTAGGTGTTATTCTAAACAGCAGTAGTAGTAATAAAGTAAGGGAGGAGGTGGTGGAAAGGAAGAAGAAGACGGAGGAGATGAGGGATGGGGAGAAGAAGAGAAATAGTAATAATAGAATGCAGGATAGTGTGATAGTAACTAGTCTAGTGAGCAGTGATTGGGGTTGTTTTTATATATTTTTTTAATTTTTTTATAAGTCCTTGAGTATCTCTTTGGAGTTTATCATTTTTAATATTTCTTCTTCCTCTTCCTCTTCTTCTTAGCCAAGAATTCAACCCACAAGAGTTAACAAGTGAAACAGAAACAAGAAAAATACTCCTGGTATTTGAATACTATCAAATATGTTTTTAAAAAAGACTTTTCATTTAAATTTGCCAAAATTTGTTATCCATATTTACTGTTGAAAAGATCTCAAGGATTGAAACCGGAACTGAAATGTTTTTTATAAAAGTATTTTAGCATTTTCTACTTTGTCTTTTTTCCATACACACACACATATATATATATATATATATATATATATATATATATATATATAATTCCAAGAAAGTTAGAGGTTGTGAATCCAACCAACTAAGGGATAATATCTATCCAATATTCTGCTGGTAGAATACCCAATTATTAATACACAAGTGTTTTTTCATTGCATGGCAATTACACTACTGAATGTAATAAATGGGTGAGGGTAAAAAGTTTTTTTACCCTTAATTTATACAGCAATAAGAAAATGGAGGGGATCAAAAGGTGGTATTATATATACGTACACACACACACACACACACACACACACACACACACACACACACACACACACACACACACACACATATATATATATATATCTACATACAAACATACCCATAAGTACATAACACAAGTAATATGTATGTACCTATGAGTATGTTTGTATGTAAATATATATGTATATATAGATGTGTGTGTGTGTGTGTGTGTGTATGTATATGTGTATATATATGTGTATTCCTCATTTATATACCTTTTCATTCCTAGATAACTACAATAATCTTAAGATATATAGATTTTTTAAATTTGTATAAATCCTTTTAGTAAGGGACTAAAGCAGTCGATAGTAGTTGGTAAGGGGGAAAGTGGGAGGATTTACAAGTGAAGTAATTTCACGAGGTAAACGCTTTCAGACCTAAAATATACACATCACATTCCTATGTCCCCTGTTCTACACAATGTGTACAATACATAAATTGCTAAGTATTGAGGAGAATGTATCCAAAAGTTGCTGTAAACAAAGATACAGTGATTTCCTTTTGCAATAAGACTACTATTATTTGGAAACTTGACTGGATGATAACAAGAATTTGCCCTACTGATATTAAGACTTGTATGATCCTGGCATCAACTGAGAGCTTCCAAAAAATAATTAATATGTTGAGATGAAACGGTGAGACTTCAAATCAGTCCAACCAGCTTTCGACTGCCATACAGACAATATTAACTGAACAACAGCAACAAAAACAATTACACTTGCAGCAGTACTTAGAATTTGAAACCCTATCAGATCATTAACGAGAAAAGGTCACAGTTTATCAAGTTTACATATTTATCAGGGATTTTCCATATCAAGTGGTCTTAGCTTATTTTTCAGCCAATTGCTGTTCTGTTGCATTTGTGTGGTGGCAAGATTAATGGAATATTCTATGTAGTTTCATGCCAAATCATGTTTATAAATCGAAATGTACAGGAAATACAAGCTAGAGGATTCATAGAGGTTTCCTTGGTTAACTAGTAGTTATGCCACCTCAACTTCTTGTGTAAAAAAGATCACATCTCACCAAGCATGAATGCATAACATTTTCTTCTCTTGCCAAGAATGCACTCTCACACACTTATTCAGGTGTGGCTGTGTGGTAAGAAGCTTGTTGCCCAACCACATGGTTCCAGGTTCAGTTCCACTGCATGGAGCCTTGGGTAAGTGCCTTCTATTATACTCTTCAGCTGACCAAAGCTTTGTGAGTGGTTTTGGTAGATGGAAACTGAAAGAAGCTCATCATGTATGTGTGTGTATGCATGGGCATGCGTGTGTTTTTGCATCTATGTTTGTCCTCCACCACTGCTTGACAACTGGTGATGTGTTTATGTCCCCATGATTTAGCGGTTTGACAAATAATACTGATAAAATGATGAGTATCAGGCTTAAAGACAAAAATATGTACTGAGGTTGATTCAATTGACAAAGAAATTCTTCAAAGGTGATGCTTCACCACGACCACAGTTTAACCACTGAAACAAATAAAAGGAAAACAGAATAACAGCTTTTTGTAAAGTGACAATGGTAACTTTAGTCTGTCAATAAACATGTTAACAAGGGCAGCAAGAGTTGGCAGAAACGTTAGCACACCAAGCGAAATGCTTAGCGGTATTTCGTCCGCCTTTACGTTCTGAGTTCAAATTCCACTGAGGTCGATTTTGCCTTTCATCCTTTCAGGGTCGATAGATTAAGTACCAGTTGTGTACTGTGGTCGGTCTAATCAACTGGTCCACTTCAACCAAAATTTTGGGCCTTGTGTTTTGTGTAGGAAAGAATAAACATGTTAAGAAAACCTAAACATTGTGATGAGGTTTCGTTTGGGAGCAATATGCTGCCAGACCAAACTATCCAGCTCCCAACCAACTCCACACATTCACTAAGTATCAAAGAATTAAGAGAGCAATATTTCATGAGTTTAGAGTACAGTGATTCCTCACCGTATCGCGGTTCACCTGTTGCACTTTATTATTTAAGCTTACGTCGATTCCTCCGTGGTGTTATTTTACATTTATGATAAAATAAATATATACAAATTATAAAAATGATAACAAAAAATATACAGGGCAATACTGTTTTCTACTTTGCAGATTTTCACCTGTCGTGGGGTTACTTTGGAACGTTCACCCGCGATATTTGAGGGATTACTGTATTATACTCCTTAAGAAGCACCTTTCTTTTGAAGTTGTCAAATATAACTGGAAAGTTTGTCTCACTGACCTCAACAATAATTTGGAGGAGAAACACTGAGCATAGAAAGAAATGGTTTTGCTAAGGTATGTTTCCTGGAAAGTAAAGAATGGTGTCAATATTATCTCAGATAGTTCAATTTCTCTTGGACTCGTGGCTAAAACATTATTTTGTTATATTGAAAGTTGTGTTTACAACTCAAGAGCAAGAATATATGTTCAACAAAAGTGATGTCTTGGAAGTTCACTAACAAAACGTTTACAAAACTTCTGATTATGTCACGTATATGGGTAAAAGCATTACACATGCGATCCGAAACTGTCCCAATATGTTAGCAAGATATTTCATTCCTGAGATAATATTGACACCATTCTTTACTTTCCAGGAAACATACCTTAGCAAAACCATTTCTTTCTATGCTCAGTGTTTCTCCTCCAAATTATTGTTGAGGTCAGTGAGACAAACTTTCCAGTTATATTTGACAACTTCAAAAGAAAGGTGCTTCTTAAGGAGTATAATACAGTAATCCCTCAAATATCGCGGGTGAACGTTCCAAAGTAACCCCACGACAGGTGAAAATCTGCAAAGTAGAAAACAGTATTGCCCTGTATATTTTTTGTTATTATTTTTATAATTTGTATATATTTATTTTATCATAAATGTAAAATAACACCACGGAGGAATCGACGTAAGCTTAAATAATAAAGTGCAACAGGTGAACCGCGATACGGTGAGGAATCACTGTACTCTAAACTCATGAAATATTGCTCTCTTAATTCTTTGATACTTAGTGAATGTGTGGAGTTGGTTGGGAGCTGGATAGTTTGGTCTGGCAGCATATTGCTCCCAAACGAAACCTCATCACAATGTTTAGGTTTTCTTAACATGTTTATTCTTTCCTACACAAAACACAAGGCCCAAAATTTTGGTTGAAGTGGACCAGTTGATTAGACCGACCACAGTACACAACTGGTACTTAATCTATCGACCCTGAAAGGATGAAAGGCAAAATCGACCTCAGTGGAATTTGAACTCAGAACGTAAAGGCGGACGAAATACCGCTAAGCATTTCGCTTGGTGTGCTAACGTTTCTGCCAACTCTTGCTGCCCTTGTTAACATGTTTATTGACAGACTAAAGTTACCATTGTCACTTTACAAAAAGCTGTTATTCTGTTTTCCTTTTATTTGTTTCAGTGGTTAAACTGTGGTCGTGGTGAAGCATCACCTTTGAAGAATTTCTTTGTCAATTGAATCAACCTCAGTACATATTTTTGTCTTTAAGCCTGATACTCATCATTTTATCAGTATTATTTGTCAAACCGCTAAATCATGGGGACATAAACACATCACCAGTTGTCAAGCAGTGGTGGAGGACAAACATAGATGCAAAAACACACGCATGCCCATGCATACACACACATACATGATGAGCTTCTTTCAGTTTCCATCTACCAAAACCACTCACAAAGCTTTGGTCAGCTGAAGAGTATAATAGAAGGCACTTACCCAAGGCTCCATGCAGTGGAACTGAACCTGGAACCATGTGGTTGGGCAACAAGCTTCTTACCACACAGCCACACCTGAATAAGTGTGTGAGAGTGCATTCTTGGCAAGAGAAGAAAATGTTATGCATTCATGCTTGGTGAGATGTGATCTTTTTTACACAAGAAGTTGAGGTGGCATAACTACTAGTTAACCAAGAAAACCTCTATGAATCCTCTAGCTTGTATTTCCTGTACATTTCGATTTATAAACATGATTTGGCATGAAACTACATAGAATATTCCATTAATCTTGCCACCACACAAATGCAACAGAACAGCAATTGGCTGAAAAATAAGCTAAGACCACTTGATATGGAAAATCCCTGATAAATATGTAAACTTGATAAACTGTGACCTTTTCTCGTTAATGATCTGATAGGGTTTCAAATTCTAAGTACTGCTGCAAGTGTAATTGTTTTTGTTGCTGTTGTTCAGTTAATATTGTCTGTATGGCAGTCGAAAGCTGGTTGGACTGATTTGAAGTCTCACCGTTTCATCTCAACATATTAATTATTTTTTGGAAGCTCTCAGTTGATGCCAGGATCATACAAGTCTTAATATCAGTAGGGCAAATTCTTGTTATCATCCAGTCAAGTTTCCAAATAATAGTAGTCTTATTGCAAAAGGAAATCACTGTATCTTTGTTTACAGCAACTTTTGGATACATTCTCCTCAATACTTAGCAATTTATGTATTGTACACATTGTGTAGAACAGGGGACATAGGAATGTGATGTGTATATTTTAGGTCTGAAAGCGTTTACCTCGTGAAATTACTTCACTTGTAAATCCTCCCACTTTCCCCCTTACCAACTACTATCGACTGCTTTAGTCCCTTACTAAAAGGATTTATACAAACTTTAGCGTATCTTCACCTCGTTCCACTTTTGAAATTTGAAAGTTCCGTAAGGAGTACCCTTGCTGAGGATGGTTCCATATCTGCTGTGTGTGTTACATCTAACTTAACAGTGCAACACATTATGTGAATCTTCTCTGAAACTATCTCTTTCTACTTCACCATACTCAGTGCAAAAGTATCTCTGGTAGCTTCAAACCAACAACACTACAGGTCCTGACAATGTCTTCTCTGCTACTCTTGAATGAACGCCTCAGTGTTACTCCCTATCTTCAAACTTTTCCATCTTGCTCTTTTGAATACATTCCAATCCTTAGAAATTTCTCATTCCCAAGAATGAAAATCAACTGACCCAATTAGCTACTGATTTATTGCTCTCATTTTCAATGCCTCCAAAGTAATGGAGGCAGTCCTCGTCAGCATCCTCTAACATCTTGATCTTTCTCCCTCCTTTAATAATCTCCAGTTTGTCTTTCATAAAACCAAATATACTTTCCTATATCATTCCAAATGGGCCTTCACCCTCAGGAAATTTTATAAAAACAGCTTCTTGTACTTGGTATCAACAGAACATTCAATCATCACTGGCACATAAATTTCTAATCAAAAGCCTCAGCCTCTCTCTCATATCTTGGTTCAGTATTATATAAAAACATCACAGGCTATGTCTAGATAAAAGGTTTCCTAACTGATTAGCAAGAAGTCACTCACCAGCATACACCTCTTTTAGTTCCTGGCTCTCCATCAGTTATAATGGCAAGTATTCCAGTTGATCTGATCAATGGAACGGCCTGCTCATGAAATTAATGTGCAAGTAGCTGAGCACTCCACAAACACGTGTACCCTTCTTGGGAAGATTCAGTATGACAAGGCTGCCCCTTTGAATTATAGGTACTGCCCATTTTTTCCAACTGAATGGACTGGAGTGACATGAAACAAAGTGTCTCAAGGACACCATGTGCCACCATGAATCAAACTTGCAACCTTATGATTATGAGCTGAATACCCTAATCACAAAGCCACACTCCTTCTAACCTCACTACATACATGCTGTCTCTGTTTCTCAGTGGCCTCTGCTCCTTGGAACTCACTGATCTCAAGCCACCACCTGTCAGACTACCATGGGAGGTAAATAAAAATCGGTTGCTTAAACTTAGTAGTTTTTATATCAATATAAGAAGTGGATTATTCTTTGGATGTTTGTCATATTTCTAGGTATTGTGGTTAAACAAATTATCAAGTAATGTTGTTAATGAATGTTTGCAGGGCTTCTCCAAACAGACTTCATATGAGAATTCGTCCTGTTAGAAATAGCAGCTAAATCACTCTGCCATATTAAGTAATGAAAGGACACATTAGATAATGCTGTCCTACATGACCTTAAAAAACGCACACAACTGCCACAGCTGGAAGGCCTTTGATCATGGGTCTCGTTTGTGTCAACAACTGAACAACTAATGATTGTAGAAGCTAATAAATGTAAAATAACTGCTTAGCCATTATTAAATAAATGATAAGGCCTATTAAGAGTACTAAATACAACAATTATTCCTTTCTGCGAAATGTGCTGGTTTCTTTATACTTGTTGCAACTTGCTTACTTTTCCATAAAATATTTTTAGGGGTCTTCGGTAGGTGACACATCTGAACAAGAATTTCAGGACAATTAATATGAGAGGGTGCTGAAAAGACCCTGGCTTTGGGTAAAAGATAATAGAGGAGGATCAGTTAATTATGATTTTATTCAACATATTCCCCTCTCAGATTCACACATTCATTGCAGTGGTTCTTCTGTTTTTCTGAACTTGGAAGGTTGGTTCTTCAACCGGGCCTTTCACTATGCCTTTAAAGCCAGGAACTTTTCAGTACCCCATCGTGTGTGTGTGTGTGTGTGTGTGTGTGTGTGTGTGTGTGTGTGTGTGTGAGTGTATGTATACATGAGGGGGATGCTGAAAAGTTCCTGATTCTGGGTAAAAGAAAATACAGGAGGATCAGTTAATTCTGATTTTATTCAACATATTCCCCTCTCAGATTCACACACTTATTTGTAGCAGTCCTTCAATTTTTCTAAACCCTGTAAAAGAACTCAGAAGGTTAGGTCTCCAACCAGGCCTTCCATGATACCCTTAAAGCTAGGAACTTTTCAGCACCCCCTCATATATGTGGCTAGAATTTTGTGTGCTCAGGTGTTAAGTAGCTTACAGTGGACAATTATACGTTTTTGTTTGTTAGAACAATATTTTGGTGTTATTAGCTACAGGGGTATTAAGTTTCATTACTTATATATAAAATCTCCATGTTAGTAATGAGATAATGTTTTCACTGTTGTTTTTGTGTAGTTCTATGTGGGCTCTAATGAAATAAACTTATAATCAAAGACGATTCATCTATGACCATCCCTCCTTTCCATCTTTCTTATTCTAGAGTATTTATGTAATCCTTGCATTTTCTGACATGTTTTAAACTGAAATGGAATGCAGAAATGCAGAAAACTTTATAGATATTAACCAAATTAAGAAGATGAAAGAAATCAATGGGAAGTTTATTCCTAAAAGATCAATAATTTTAGAAGAGTTTACCAGTGATAGCAGAAAGAATTGAACACAGGACTAAATTCTTTGCTTTCTTACTGCTGTGAGTTCAATATCTGAAGAGATCTACTTCTTCACCTTTCAATGAAGTAAGGAATCTTTTTCCCTGGCTGAGATCTTCCTTCCTTCCTTTCTTCCTTCACCTCTTTCTTTTGCTCAATCATTTCTTTCTTTTTTGTTCTTTGGATGAGTCTGTAGTAACGCTGTGCGCATGCGTAGTCTCACGCATGCGTGGAATTCAACAACCAAGCGTTCCCGCTTCTATTCTATCTCTTTCTTGCTGGCCAGCGATTGAGCATGGACGTGTTTAGCTGTCTCTCTCCATCTTTCGAACTTACGCTAGACAACTCGCTTACATCTACATACCAACGTCCCAACAACAATGCTCACACACACAGAAGCTGTAACAACAAACAAGAGCTAAAGATGTATATATTTACCACCTTAAATAAATGTTGTTTGTGTTGATAGTCTGGAGTTCAGCGTTCCGTTTAATTCTTAATTTTATATAGGAAAGTCAGGTATACATCTAATGATGTATAACCCACTTTCCTATAAGTCCATTGTATTACCTTGTTCTGATTTTCTCATAGTGTTTTCTCAGTGGTTATTGAGGTGGTTTGCAATTGCTCTCTCCAACTGAATGGCCGTTAGCCCACAAGAAGCTCATTTCCCCTTCGAAAGGTCTTGTTTCGACATCCACACACCCTCTTCACAAGAGCAGCAAGTTACTCAAGTGGGGGAGCCAATTTAGTTACTGACCACTTGACCACGGAACCATGGAGGTAGTTCTGCTTTACATTGTGCCTGCAGTAGGGCTCATCAGCTTCTGGTAATATCCCTGACCTGTAAGTGCACATTCTCAAAAAATATTCTGAGTCTATTACATTTTCAGTCCTCAAAATACATGAGGATAAATATACTGCTAACATCACACCCTGGGTGAATGAACAAAATGACAGGAGAATTCCATGACACTTACACAAAACTTTTTGACAAAACGTTCTCTATTTATTACAAATCATATCACACTCTTTTTATTGCTTATTTACCTTCATCAAGCTTCATAAATTAATAAAAACAATGCTAATTAAATAAATAATCTTCATAGTTAGGAAATAACATAATATTATTTTTCATAAAATCAGATACTTGCAAAAGCTGACTGTCAATTGCAGTCAGCTTTATACCAATTATAAACAGGAAAAATAGCTGAGAGTAGTTACATGACAATATTAAACCCTTTTACTTTCAGATTAGCCTGTCAAATATAATGCTTATTCATTCATATTGTATGCAATCAATCATGCATTATCGTGTACCTTTGAGCTGCAACAAGTTCCAATCTGATTTGGCATGATGCAACTGTTTATTTTTAGAATGACATTGGAGGGTGGGTAAGAGAGCTCAGCTCTGGTTGGTTTGGATATAAGACAAGTAGAATATTTGAGCTTGATAAGGTCAGTTTAAATGCCAAAGAGTTAAGTGAGAATCAATCAGAAATTTATGAAAGATATAAAGGAAGCAAACCGTTGGATAAAAAAAATCTCAAAGTTTATTGAGACAAACGAGTTGCATATGTTATTTAGTGTCACCTCAGCACTGCTTATCTGTTTGCATTATACCACATCTTTGTGTACAAGTATTCTTTCTCTTCCTGTTATAACCAGAGCTTTGAGTCCCAAATTATGGTAATGGGATTTTCCAGGTTAATGTAGAAATAGTTCTTATTCTAAAACTGATATTGCTTCTATATCCAGTATCTGAAAATCCATTACATTTAGTTTTACAGCATGCTGTTCTACCATCATCATAAACAGAATCTGATAAGTCCATTTAGTTTAGTCCATCTCCTGGTCATTTTCGTCTGCACAATTTCCTCTAAGGATGGAAGAGCATCCTTCGTTGAAGGAATAGGCCAGTATGCGCACTGTGATTAAACCAGAGTGCTCAGGCCTTCCTCCTTGCATATGAAAAGTATACGAGTCAGGGATAATATTTGAGTCAGGAGTCACCAAATAGTACAAGGAAAAGCGAGAAAGCAGGAATACATTATTGTATTGGAAAGAAAAACAGTGAACTACAAACAATGTGGGTTAGTTAAACAGATTGACAAGGAACCAATACTTGAATCACACTGTGTAATTAGCTTTCCGATAATGGCTGTAGTGGACAGCTGATATTATTAATCATGAGAATCAACAACCAAGCAACAACCTGGTAGCTATTAACAAATAAACATTCCACTGTTGCCAATAGAATCAAATTCCTTTATATCTTCCATTTATGAGCAGTGAAAAATAAATTATATTGAGTTGGCCAAAAAGTTCATTTGGTTTATGTTGACACTAAACTTCAAGTACTCTAATAAGTAGCTAACTTCCATCTGTTCTTTGTGCATGTGAACTCGCAAGATACTTGGCACTTCAATGCAATTCAACACAAACCTATGATGTGACAGGTTGTATTTTGTATGCTTGAGATCATACTGAAAATGGAGAACCAAAATGAACATTATCTACACCTCATGATTTTTAATTTTTTTAAAAAGGCAAAAAAGTGGAAATGGTTTTCAAAATTCTGATTGGGAAATTTTTTAGTTCCAGATGCTCCTTACCTTGGCTAATTAAATTAGATTAACAGCAACAAAATGAAGAAGTTAGATGACAGACATTAACCCCTGTAATACAACCAGAATCATCATCATCATCATCATCGTTTAACATTCGCTTTCCATGCTAGCATGGGTTGGACGATTTGACTGAAGACTGGTGAAACCAGATGGCTACGCCAGGTTCCAATCTGATCTGGCATGGTTTCTACAGCTGGATGCTCTTCCTAACGCCAACCACTCAGAGGGTGTAGTGGGTGCTTTTATGTGCCACCGGCACAAATTCTCAAATATCCAAATCAAGTGTTGAAAACCATCTGCATCAACTTGGTTATGTCAGCAGGTTCAACATTTGGGTCCCACGTCAATTGAATGAGGTCTACCGCATCCAATGGATTTCCAACTGTGATTCATTGCAGAAATGGAATGAAAATGATGCTTTATTGAAGAGAATAGTGACAGGAGACGTAAAATGGATCATCTATAATAATGTGAAGCATAAACAGTCAGAGGGGAAGTGTAGTAAACCACCACAGAAGACAACCTCCAAAGCAAGACTCCATCAAAAGAATTTCATAGTTTTCATTTGGTGGGACTGGAAGAATGTTGTCTTTTACAAGCTGCTTCCCACACACAGGACCATCAATTCCCATGTGTACAATGACCAACTGGACAAATCAAATGCAGCGATCCACCAGAAGCATCCAGAACTTGCTAACAGTAAGGGCATTGTCCTTCATCATGACAGCATTAGACTGCGTGCTTCTTTGCAAACACAGCAGACATTACAGGAGCTTGGCAGAAAGGTTTTGCTGCTCCCTCCGTATTCACCCAGCCTTGTGCCTTCAGATTTCCACCTGTTACCATCTCTAAAATTCATTGAATGGACAAATCTTCAGCTCTGAAGAAAATGGAAAAATTCACCAGGAAGAGTTCTTTGCCATTAAAGACTGGAAATTCTTTGAGCAGAGAATAATGGATCTACCAACAATATGCCAGAAGATGCTGGAACAAAACGGTAATTATATTACTGATTGAATAAATCACTTTGTGCCTTTTTTTTACTTTTTTACTTTTTGGCCAACGCAATATCTAAATGGGTGCTCAATTGTCATTTGAATGCAATGAGGATTGATCCCTTAATTTGCTACAAATGGCAATTAAATCTTGTTACAGGACTTAGATTTGAAAGTGTGTTAGCTCAATAATGAGAAATAGGCCAGAACATATCAGGCAATTTTTCCTTCATTCTGATCAATAGTATTTCAGCTGCAATCATACAATGATGAATTTTCCATGATGTCCCTGCCAAAATATGGCTATAAATTTAGATGTGTACCAAAATCAGTCTGAGAGAGGCAAAAACAGAGCCAGAGATAACAGAGGGCCATGAAAAGACAGGTTTCTTGGTTGCTGCTCGACTCCAGGTTAAAATAAAACATTTGTCTACAATGAATACAGAGTTTTCTCACTTCTCACAACACAAAGATATATTTGTTCTTTCTAGCCAGCATGCATGTGTGTCTCTCATTACTGGTGATCAGTAATACAGCCTCTGGCTACTAATTGTTATAATCATTGTAATGTTTATGTATAAATAAATGGTTTCTTCATCACTAGCGTAGCTGGGGTGGGGGGACAGTAGGGACAGTCTGGCCTGTGTGGCTCTTTTGGGTCTGCTGTAGGCAGTATGTGTTTTTTGTGGGAGCCGGGAGTGGCACACGGATGGGCTACCCTGGGTGGCACACACTCTAGCTATGCTAGTGTTCTTTGTAAACTTCAAATAGATTCAGTTTCAATCTGGGAAAAACATGCATCCTAAACTAGATTCACAGCTCAACTATGCAAATGCAAAAATTTCTTTCAGTTAGACAGGACACACTAGGCAGTGTAGTCCTAAATATGTCTGCTATGATAATTGTATTAAGTAACTATATTACCAGCCCACTGTAATAGTTGTATTAAGTTACCAATTTGTATCTTATAAAATCATTGTTATTCATTATTTTAATGTTGTGCCACATATTAAATTGAGCTGTGTTGTTAATGTTACTCAAGGAATATCAAACTCTCAAGAAAATCTCATGATTACATACAGGGATCTAGGAAGACAGAGGGCTAACTGAGAGCCATAAAAGAAAGCATTACCTGAAAACAAACACAGAACTCTCAATGAGCTTTCTTTTGAAATCTATGTAATTATCCGATAAATCTGTTTAAAGTTTTCGCTAAGAGTCTTATATAACATCTTCTAAAAAGATGGAATGTCCATAACTTTAACACTGTTTATCATAAGTCAGCTCAGTCAGGGGTTGAAAATAACAACAGGTGTACAGAAATGAGTCACTCAAATGTACTTCATGGGTCTAAATTTATGTAGTAAGCTGTGAGCAGAACCTGATTCACACCAGTTCACATGAACCAGTTGTTCTTAATATTATGGTTTTACATCCTTCAGTTATCAATAGTTGTAATGCTGCAAACAGGGAAACATTTGAAATTTTCTCCATTGTAAAAGAATGAATATTTCGGGATATTAATGATTTGAATTTATTACCCAATTTTTGTAATTCTGAGCAATATTTTCTTTTTAAATGTATGATAGACTAGTTATTAAATAACAGAAAACCTGGCTGTTCACCTTGTGCCAAAATATCACCATTGAGCATCTTAAGACTATCAATGGTAGTTGTCCAACATCACAGTAATTTCATTCAAGAAAGAAGTTTAGCTCCTTATAGCATGTAAAATAAAGTAAAAACATAAACAAAACAAAAATTAAAGAGCATCATATTTCTGTACAGATTTTATAAACATACTAAATAAAATTACAAAATTTTAATTACTGAATTACAAAATTAGTGAAAATAAAGCAATTAGCACCACATGAAGGACAAAGTGAAACATCAAATTAGCAATGAAATATATTTAGCAACTATTATATTTGTGATATTCTGCAACTTGCACTTTCAGTACATAATATGCAATTGAAGTTAAATTAAATTTAAGAGAAATTATTGCAAAAACAAAAAGACTATTATTTGTTATTTTTGATGTCATAAGAATTTTATAAACTTTTGAGAGAATATGAAACAATTCTGTTTTAGAAAAATGACTTGCAGAGCACATATACAGCTATAAATAGCCCTTCTTACTATAGAGAGGAGCCCTGAAGTTTTATGGGAAGGGTTAAGTTGATTACATTGACCCAAATACTCAGCTGCTACTTATTTTATTGAGCCCAAAAGGATGAAAGGGGAAGTTTATCTCAGCAGAATTTGAACTTGGAATGTAGAGACACAAAGTTATAAATAACAGCATATGTATGTTAGTTGAAGAATTCTTTGAGATAGAAAAAGCCGAGGGCTCTATTCGTAGCTTTATGTGCTGTATCTTAACAGCCAATATTGATTATTAATTTCAAATAAATTTGAACTTTTAATGCTTCTAAGACATGAATTGGATGATTGTTCATGACAATAATTTGTGATTTGATTGAGTTAGAAACAACATCAGTCGAAAATAATAATAATGAGTGATACAAAGTTTACATAATATTTGAATGTAAATTTGACACCATTTTTTTTTATAACGTGGTGAAGTCAAGTGAAGTCATTGTCATGGCCAATGACAGTACCACCTGATCGGCACCTGTACCTATGGCATGTAAAAAGCACCATTCAAGCATGGTCGATGCCAGTACCAGCTGACTGGTCCTGTGCTGGTAGCACGTAAAACGCACCCACTACACTCTCGGAGTCGTTGGCATTAGGAAGGGCATCCAGCTGTAGAAACATTGTCAGATCAGATGGGAGCTTGGTGTAGCCTTCTGGCTCGCCAGCCTTCAGTCAAATCGTCCAACCCATGCCACCATGGAAAAACGGACGTTAAACGATGACAACGACGATGATGATGATGATGATGATGACTTTCATGCTTAATAATGCAAGAATATTCAGATGTTATAATTCGATATTGTTTGATACCAGAAATTAATGAAATTAACCATCTCAAGGTTCTTTTAATTAAGTTTTATGGCTGTTCCATCAGGATAAATAATTAGCCACAGCTTAAAAAAATTACTGCAGAACTATCAATGGAAATAGTAAGAATATTTTGTGGTTTGGATCTGTGATTGTCTGTAATACACTAAACAAAATTCATAACCATGTACTACTGACTAATGTAGAGATGATGGGCTGGTTACATTACAATACGCCAGTAGATGTACATTAGATAAGCTTAGGGGAAATTAGTCATGATCACAAACCTGAGTTCCATAAATTTCTGAGATAGTGCCCATATACCAAACCTGATGAAAATTTCACAAATATTATTAGTCTGATCACCATCCATAATTTTCAAAAGCTTAATAACAATCTTCCATAATCTTCTCTCTAAAAAAGAAATCTTTGACAAAGCTTAACCCTAAAACAACAAAGTACAAGAAGTAAGTGAATGCAGTGATATTAACTACATCTCCTAACATCTGTCATCACCCACTAAGAAGAAAAGACTGAGTTATATTGCAAAGTATTTTCTAGACATAATAAATAGCTATTTCCAAATTAATCACTGATATAGAAAATTGTTCAAATGAAACAACATAAAATTGAGCTGCAGTTACACCAACATGTAAACTTAAATGTAATCCAACCAAAACAACTGAAAGGTATTCTGTATGCAGAAATACATGCATTCTTAATCAGTTGTGCAATGCTGAAGCTATGATCTATGAAGTAGGATTCACCTCCATCATACCAAACAATATGCATAAGCATTATGCAGCATGATAAAAGACAGACTCAAGAAAAGGTATTCCAACCATATTTCTTCCTTTGGGAATGTAGAAAAGAGGAATGTAACTGAATTATCTGATCAGATTTGGACACTGAAAGAATATGGTAGAAGATTTAACATGCAATAGAAGATCCTTGATAGAAGTAAGACATACAAAAGTTTAAATAATACATTTTAATTATGT
>NC_142944.1:4944927-4967427 GCF_046866305.1 Octopus bimaculoides
AATAGCTAGCGTGAAAAAAACCTCATAAGGGAAAAAATCCATCATTTATTCCCGAAATATATATTTATATTTATATAAGGGCATTACTATATAATAACGCCTCACGCTATGAGGGACTCTAAGGTCAGACTACCATAAAAAGCACATTTTTACCGAACGCGAGGAAATGCAACTCTCAAAGCCAACCCCTTAAAAACAGACTGAATTATAGATCATGATTTCGTAGCATGAGGCATTATTGTATAGTAATGCCTTTATATAAATCTAAATATATATTTCGGGAATAAATGATGGATTTTTTCCCTTATGAGGTTTTTTCACGCTAGCTACTTGATAAATTCTTGTAAAAGAATTCGTCCTATTATTGAATTTTTATATATATATATTTATTTAAGCAATACAAAGTGTATGTATGTAAAATAAGCACTTGAATACTAATGACTTGTCTGCTTGTCTGATAAAACCAAGTTCAACTAACCACTACTTAACTATGAAAACGGAGTAATACACATATCTCTGTTTCCTTCAATTTCTAGGGCAGCCTTTTGTTTTGAAATCTTACTCAATTATATTCAATACACTCTTTTACTGCTTAAAAGCCACATCCGTTCACCCTTTGTCATGCAACTTGATACTCTAGTTCACAATCCTGCGACAAAAACTCATAAACGTGTTCCAACCTTTATAACTACTTCCATCTGAAAAGTCCACTTGTGTGAGTATGCATGTGTGTGTGTGTGTGTGTGCGTGTGTGTGTATGTGTGTGTGTGGTTAATCTTTTACTTGCTTGAGTCATCAGATTGCGACCACACTGAGGCGCCATTTTTAAGGGCTTAGTTGAAGAAATCAACCCCAAATATTCACTGTTATTTCTAAGCCTGCTATTATTGTATTGGCCTCTCTTTGCCAATCTCTTAAGTAATAGGGACTGTAAACAAACCAACAACACTTGTCAAGTAGTGGCAGAAGTGGTGTGGTGGAGGACAAAGACAAGCACAAAGGTTCATACACACACATGTACACACACACATGTACACACATGCACGCACACACACACACACACACACACACACACACACACACAAACGAGCTTCTTTCAGTTTCCATCTACCAAATCCACTCAGAAGGCTTTGGTTGACCTGAAGTTGAAGTAGAAGACACTTTCCCAAGGTGCCACATGCTGGGACTGAACTTGAAACCATGTTGTTGGGAAGCAAATTTGTTATCACACAGCCATGCTTGCACCTATATATCATCATCATCATCATCAGAAGCAGCAGCAGCAGCATTTAACGTCTGCTTTCTACGCTGGCATGGGTTACACAGTGTGACAGAAAACTGGTAAGCTGGAGAGCTACAACAGATTCCAATTTGATTTGGCATAGTTTCTACAGCTGGATGCCCTTCCTAATGCCAGCCACTCCAGGAGTGTAGTGAGTGCTTTTTACGTGCCACTGGCATGGGTGCTTTTATGTACTACCAGCATCGGTGCCAGTTACATGACACCAACATTGACCATGACAATGATTTCACTTGGCTTAATGAGTCTTCTGAAGCACAGCATATCATTGGGCAATATGCTGTGCATGAGAAGACCTGTTGAGTCGAGTGAAATCATTGTCGTGACCGATGCCAGTACCACCTGACTGGCACCCATGCCAGTGGCACATAAAAAGCACTATTCGAGCATTATCGTTGCCAGTCCCACTGGACTGGCTCCCATGCTGGTGACATGTAAAAAGCACCATACAAGCGTGGTCGATGTCAGTGCTGTCTGACTGGTCCTCATGTCAGTGGCACGTAAAAAGCACCCACTACACTCTCAGAGTGGTTGGCGTAAGGAAGGGCATCTAGCTGTAGAAACCTTGCCAGAACAGATTGGAACTTGGTGTAGCCTCCTACCTTGCCAGTTGTCAGTCAAACCATCCAACCCATGCCAGCGTGGAAAACGGATGTTAAATGATGATGATGATGATGATGATGATGATGATGATGATGATGATGATGATGACGATGACGACGACGATGATGATGATATATGTTAGGGTTAGTACCCTAAATTTCAATCTTAATTTAGAATACACACTCACACACATATCTAAATAGATATATAAATGCATATATATGTGTATAGATGTGTGTATGTATGTATGTATGTATGTATGAATGTAACTATCTATGAGACTGTGTCTTTATGCTTGTGTTTGCTCTCACCACCAGTTTGAGAGGTGGATATAGTGAATGGTGGAATAGCTACCGGGGGTTGATATAGCCTGGATGAGATGCAGTTCAGTTTTTGTATCAGGGAGAAACACTACTGATACAATCTTTAAGACAACTGCAAGGAGAAGCATTTAGTGAAAAATAACCTCTGTATTTGGTTTTTGTTGATATGGAAAAAGCCTGTGACAATGTGGAAACTAGGAGCAGATAAGTGGCTGGTGAGAGCCGTACAAGCTATGTCTTCATAAAACTTGTCTTCAACCTCCTCAGGTGAGACGGTAAGCATTGATGATAATGGTATGGTGCTTTCCACTGAGTGGGAGGGCCATAGAGACATCAATCACTCGTTTAATCCTTTGGGAAGGTTGGTTAACTTGCTGATCAGATTGGATCTGATAGCAAAACCCACTCCTGCTTTGCAACTCTTCAACCTGTGGAGGCTACAGGCCAAGACCGAGGTGCAAGGAGATGCAGTGCCTGACTTCCTGTTCACACAAGACTGTGACCTCAACCTGCTACACAGGCCTAGATACAGTAGAAGAACATGAACTGCTTTTCCTGGACTTGCAACAACATTGGGCCTCACAATGTGTACTCAGAAGATGGAAGTCATGGACCAACCTGACCTGCAGAAGCCATATGTGGAACCAACTATCACAATCAGAGGAGAAACACTGAAGGGTGTTGATAAGTTGATGTATGCCGGCAACAAACTCAACAAATCTGTGAACATTGACAATGAAGAGGACACACACATTGCCAAAGGAAGCTCATGAATCGGTGTAGAAGAAAAGCGGCATTAATGCTGGCCACCAAGTTGAATGTGTAACAGATAGTTGGACTGCTTATTCTATACTTCAATAAGTGTGAGAGAAGAGAGACATTAAGGCTGGCCACCAAATTGAAAGAGTACTAAGCAGTTGTACTGCCTATTCTATACTTGAATTAGTGTACGAAGAGAGAGGCCAGAAGGATGGCCACAAAAACGAAATTGTACCAAGGAATTATACTGCCTGTGCTTTACTTGAATTAGTGTGTGAAAAGTTAGGCATTCAGGCTGGGCACCAAGTTGAAAGTGTGCCAAGTAGCTGAACAGCTTATTCTATAATTGAATTAGTGCAAGAGAAGCGAGGTATTATGGCTGGCCACTAAGTTCTAAGTGTACCAAGCGGTTGTACTGCCAATTCTATAATCGAATTAGTGTGAGAAGGGAGCCATTAAGGGCTGGCCACGGAGTTGAAAGTGTGCCAAGCGGTTGTACTGCCAATTCTTCCTGTATGCCTGTGAGACATGAACAGTTTATGAATGCCTTGCCAAAAGCTAAACCATTTCGATTTTGACTGCCTTGAAAAATCACCTGGCAAGAGAAAGTGCCAGACATGGAGATCCTTTCTTGAGTTGGTCTGCAAAGCATTTATACACTGCTGAGGAGAACTCAAATCAAGTGGGCAGGTTAGGCAAAACAGGAAGGGAGGTGAGGAAGGAAGGAAGGAAGGAAGGAAGGAATTGTATTCTGAAGGAAATATTTCATACATAGGAAAGAATAGGTGCAAGCATGGCTGTGTGGTTAGAATAGGCACAGGTGTGGCTGTGTGGTAAGAAGTTTGCTTCCCAACTACGTGGTTCTGGGTTCAGTCCCACTGCGTGGCACCTTGGGCAGGTGTCCTTCACTATAGCCTTGGATTTTGTAGATGGAAACTGAAAGAAGCCTGTCATGTATGTGTGTGTGTGTGTGTGTGTGTGTGTGTGTGTGTATTTATGTATGTGTGTATTTGTGTCTGAGTTTGTCCCCCCACCATCACTTGACAACCAATTTTGATGTGTTTATGTCCTGGCAAAAGGAACTGATAGATTAAGTTCTAGGCTCACAAAGAATAAGTCCTGGGGTCAATTTCTTTAACTAAAAGTGGTGCTGCAGCATGGCCACAGTCAAATGACTGAAATGTGTAAAAGCATAAAAGAATAAAAGGAATACGTAAACATTTCATTTTTCATTAACTCTTTAGCGTTTAAACTGGCCAAATCCAGCCAAAATATTCTGTCTGTTTTATGTTCAACCAGGCCGGATCTGGCCTCTTTCACCTACTCTACAATGTCATTCTAAAAATATACAATCACATCATCCAAATCTCATAAGCATTACATTTGACAGAAAAATCTGAATGCTAAAGAGTTAAATATATGAATTCACCTAGTCATAAGCAATACACCTAAGCACACATTATCCCTCAAACGTCATACATTAATACATAGTACATAGACATACCTATAACATGCACATACAAACACACACACACATATGTACAAGGATACAAAAACAAGACTACTCAGACACATTAACCTGACCCATATCTACTCCTATCTATGTTCAAACACCAAACACTTCAAATACAACAAATGAATAGAAGCCACATAAGAAGAGAACATTGATGAAAATGCTTTTGTGCAATAAAAGAAATTTTAAGTGGGACAAATAAAAATTATTCTATTTGCTCACGACATAGTTAATGATTGTGGATTTCAATTAATAAACAAAAGGTAATAAATAACTCTTAAGAAGACCCACCAGAAAATGTCTTCTTTTAAAACAAGTGTTAGAGATCTTTATTTTAAATCTTTGCCAAAATAAATACACTTTTGTTTATTTGCTGTGTCTAGCGAAAAGGGTAGTTTGCATTGGCTTTTGCAGACTTTCCTAGAATGGCAAAACTGATGCTATTATTATTGTAAGGCAACACTTTAGAAAAGACATGAGCAGGGAAGGGATTTAACTGCCACTCTATTGTATTCTGTTCCTCAGACTAGGTCAATCTCATAACACCTCCACCCAATCATTCCTATCCTAATTACCTCTATTCCTCTCATCATTCTTATTGTGTTCAAACCCTGCACTAATCACCAATCTTGGTCCTCTGGAAGTAATTATTACTGTAGTCTTCTCTTTGATGAATTCTAGCATGTCTGTGTGTGTAACAGCAGCAGCATCACTCCATAGTGGTCCTTACCTGAACTTTGTAGAGTATTAATTGGAGACAAAAATATGTTCTGGCTCTGAAGAAAATGGTCAGTCTTTGGGATTTATTTAAGAATTTGCTTTCACCAAAACAGATCATCATTATTATACTAGAGAGGAGATTACAAGGACTCTAGCTTAGTACTTACTACTCATAATTAAATGGAATGTATTACAACGATGTATATTTTTACATGTGTTTTCTTTCTATTGAAAGAGATAGGGTTGCCATATCCTAATCAGAGGAATTCTTTTGAGGTCACAGAGTCAGTGCAAGTTTAGCCAGTAATGTTAAGACTTTGAGTGGAATGGTCAGGGAATGAGAAGAAGTGTCATTTGTGTAAGAATAATTGACAGCAAATTAGAAAGAAGAGAGGAAGAGACAAGAGTGGAAGATAAAACTGAATCCAGTGGTGAAAGGTTGTTGCATTTCAGAAAACTTGCCTAATTTTACAATGTTTCTCCAAGCTTAAAGCATTTCAGAAGAATGTTATTCCACTAACATCAACAAAATCTTAATAGCCTGTGATATTGTTAAGAATTAATAGTTTCTTTGAAAAGCGTTGGTACGTGCCATGTATATATTTATGAACCATAGTAGGTCAAAATGCTAAGTCAGCCTGTACAGATCTGAACTATCTACCTTCTAAATCCTCTTGCTACATATCTACTTATCTTGTATTGTTATAACTCTGATTAATTCAGGTTACACACAATGAGTATCTTGTTTTTGAGTCATTGGGAGTGGTAAGATTAGACAAAATATTTTTTGTTGTGTATACATCCACAAATACATATCCGTGTATATGTATGCATGAATATATGAATATATTCATATAAACACACACACATATATATACATACAAATACATATATGTGTGTATGTATGTATGCATATGTATGTGTACCTACATACATATATGTACTTGTATATATATATATATATATATATATATATATATATATACATATACATATGTAGATATATACACATATATATAGAACAAAAGCACATACAGCTGTTTAAGTAAGATTCAAAAACAATATATAGATCAACCACACGTACTTCATTTTGTCCCAATACCTTTCACCATCTTCGAGGCAACTTTATGATCCCATTCTCCCAGAGCTTAGCATCTTTCTGGGTCATGAATTGGTCCAAATGGTTTTTATAGTCTTCCAAAGAACTGAAGTTCTTCCCATCAACAAGAATTTTGTTGAGGTCAAAATAAATGGTAAACTGAAGGTAAATATAGTGGATGTGGTAGAACTTCCCAGCCAAGCTATACAAATTTCTATTGGGTCAGTTTTGAAACATGAGGTCTAGCATTGTCTTGAAGGAAGATGACACTTTTCTGATTGGTCAGTTCTGGACATTTTTCATCAATTGCTTCCTTTAATTGGAAACAATAATTGTCTGAATTCAATTTCTAATTTTTGTGGAAGCTGCTTGTAATACACAATACTCTTCCACTCTCACCACACACACACACACACACACACATAGCATCACCTTGTAGCAGAACTATTCAGCAATTAGATCATTACACTCAATGTTGCTGTGATGGAAAAAACGCATCAGCAGACGCATTTAAGGCCAGTCGCAGCTGGTTTGATAATTTCAAGAAGGGGACTGGTGTTCATGGCATTGTCAGGTATGGAGAAGCAGTGAGTTCTGACAAGGAGGCAGCTGAGGATTTCGTTTGTGAATTCTGTCAGTTCATTGCAGCTGAGGGGTACATTGCACAACAGGTATTCAGCTGTGATGAAACTGACCCTTTTTTGGAAAAAAAAAGTGCCCAGAAGAACCTACATAACTGCAAAGGAGAAGAAAATGCCAGGCCACAAGCCTATGAAAGATAGGCTAACTCTTGCTCTTTGTGCCAATGTAAGTGGGGACTTGAAGATTAAGCTGTTCCTTACCATTCCAAAAACCTACAAGGGTTCAAGTCATACAAAATTCTGAAGGAGAAGCTGCAGGTCATGTGGAGGGAAAACATTAAAGCCTGGGTCACCAAACAATTCTTCACTGAGTGGGTCAACCTTGCCTATGGACCAGCAGTGAAAAAGTACCATCTGGAGAATGATCTTCCTCTCAAGGCCCTCGTCATCCTCGACAATGCTCCTGCTCACCTTCCTAACTTCGAAGATGATATCCTGGATGATTTTAAATTCATAAAAGTTCTGTACCTTTCATGCAACACCACCCCTATCTTGCAGCTCACAGACCAACAAGGGATTTCTAATTTTAAGAAATTGTACATCAAATAACCTGTTTCATCAGTGCTTTGAAGTCACTGAAAATACAAATCTAACCCTTCGTGAGTTTTGGAAGGAATACTACAATAATGTTATCTGCCTGAAAATCATCAATATGGCCTGGCAGAGTGTAACGAGGAGAATGCTGAATTCTGCATGGTGGAAAGTGAGGTCTGATTTTGAGAGGTTTGTGTCTGAGACACCTGTAGTCAAGGAGACAATGTCTCTTGGCAAGGCCATGGCCTCGAAGTTGATGATGGGAACATTAACGATCTCGTCGAGGGATATTCAGGGGCGCTGATGACAGATGAACTCCTACAGCTTCAGGAGCAGCAGCATTAGGATGTGGTGGAAGAGATTGGTTTCCTGGAGGGGGACAGTGTAACAGAAAAGGCTATTTCTACGAATGACATTAAGGCAATGTTGGCAAAGTGGCAGTATGCTTCTGAATTTGTAGAAAAATATCATCCTGAAAAATTATCTTCAGGTCATGCAGCTACTTTGTTTAATGACACTGCTCTGGCGGCGCATTTTCATAACTTTTTGAAAGACAGGAAAAAGCAGACTTCTCTTGATATATTTTTCTAATGAAAAGACCTGCAAGTATGAAAAGTGAAGAAAGTGTGTCCAAAAAGCCAAAATTAAGTGAAGTGAGAAAGAAAATGCTAGAAATTGTTCTTCCTGAAGTTTTAATGGAAGGGGATTCTCCTTCTAAACAGTAATCCACCTCCTCCCCATTCCATCGTCTTCCTCATACACAGATTGTCTCATCTTTAAGGTATTTTAAATTAATGAAAAACCAGTTTACATATTTCTTTTTGCATTCTCTTTTATTATGTTTTTTATACAAGCCATGTACAATGGTGCTGTCAGTAAGGTGAGAATCAGCCTTGATACAGTGATGAATTTAGTGTTCAGGTAGGGACTCACCAGGGCTCAGTTTTCAGCCCGCTCTTATTCATTATAGTCCTCCAAGCCATAACAGAGGAATTCAAAGATGGATGCCCATGGCAACTGCTATATGCTGATGACCTTGCTCTTATTGCAGAATCTTTTGCAGAATTGGAAAAGAAATTCCAGGTAGGGAAACAAAACCCAGAATCGAAGGGCCTTAACATTAACCTAGCAAAGACAAAAGTTGTTGTTAGTGAGAAAGAAGATAAAACTCTCGTTCTGTCAGGTAAATGGCCCTGCTTAGTTTATAGGAAAGGAGTTGGAAGTAATTCCATTTGCTGCACCCAGTGTAAACTATGGACACATAAAAGGTCCAGTGATATCACAGGTAGATTAACAGATAAAGTCGTCTTTGTATGTGGCAGACGTGCAGGAATAATAAGCTCTAAGAGCACACGAGACTTTGTCTCTCTCAAAGCCCAGGAGGCTCTCTTGGGGTTGTGGATAGATTCTCGTTACCTAGGTGACCAAATTAGTAATGGTGGAGGATGCTCTGAAAGTATTGTTTCTAGAATAAGAATTGAATCACTGTTGGCAACAAATGGACTCTCTCTCAGAGTGAAAGGTAGACTGTACGATGCTTGTGTGTAAACAGCTATACTCCATGATAGTTGGACTTGGGCTCTGAAAGCAGAGAACATATGTAGACTGGAGAAAAATGAAGGCAGTATGCTCCATTGGATGTGCAACATCAGCATACATGTATGACAAAGTGCAAATGTATTGAGAGAAAAGTTGGGCATAAGCGGAATCAAATGTAGCATGCAAGAGAGGACACTACATTGGTTTGGAGATGTGACGCATGTGAATAAGGAGAGCTGCATAAAGAAGTGTCGGTCACTGAAAGTGGATGGTACCTGCAGAAGAGGGAGACCCAGGAAGAGGTGGGATGAAGTGGTAAGGACCAATCTCAGGATGTTGAGCCTCACAGAGAAAATGATAATGGACTGAGATGTCTGGTGATATGAGATTCTTGAGAAGACCCATCTATGTCAGCAAAACTGAGTTCTAGAAGTGCTATGTGTCCCACCCACACATAACAAGAAAACTTCCCCACACCCTACCATGACAAACCAATCTACATCTCTACATCTCTTCTCTTCCTCACATTTCCTCCTTCATACACTATGCCTAGCTCTTACTCTCCAATCCTGTCCTTACAGCCCTGTTTTTCTGTATCATTGCTATGCAGTAGCCCCTACACACACTCTATATACCCAGGTTTTCACCTCTCACCTCACCTCTCCACTCTCTAATTATACTTCTTTGGCAATATCCTGCCATTTATATTATGATCTTTGAACCTCAAAGGTTATTCCCTGGCACTTGCCCACCATCTATATCTCTCTCTGCCTTTACTCAACCATCCCATTTATATTCTGATCCCCTTGTAAGTATTCCTGGCATTTTGCTACCATCTCTATCCTGTTGTCTCCCACTCTCTCTCTCCTTTTCCTGCACTTCCCTCAGGTTTGGTAGCCTTGTATCACCTTTACTGCAGCACACCTACTTTTGTCCTCATTTCTGATAGCTCTCTCTCTCTCTCTCTCTCTCTCTCTCTCTCTCTCTCTCTCTCTCTCTGTCTCTCTGTCTCTCTCTCTCTCTCTCTCTCTCTCTCTCTCTCTCTCTCTCTCTCTCTCTCTCTCTCTCTCTGTCTCTCTCTCTCTCTCTCTCTCTCTCTCTGTCTCTCTCTGTCTCTCTCTGTCTCTCTCTGTCTCTGTCTCTCTGTCTCTCTCTCTCTGTCTCTCTCTGTCTCTCTCTGTCTCTCTCTGTCTCTCTCTGTCTCTCTCTCTCTCTCTCTCTCTGTCTCTCTCTGTCTCTCTCTGTCTCTCTCTGTCTCTCTCTGTCTCTCTCTCTCTCTCTCTCTCTCTCTCTCTCTCTCTCTGTCTCTCCTTTCATCCTCTGACACAAGATCACCTCCTCCAATGCCCCTTTCTCTCTCAAAAGATTTTTGTCTTGCAAGTTACGCCTCAAATGTAAAATTCTCCAATGTAAAACTCTTCCCTGGAGGCTGAGGTTAGGGTTATCTGATAATGGATCCAAGTAACCATCATTATTCCAGACCACCAAACCCCCAGAAACAACTGTTGGACTCCTAAAACTCTACTCATATAACTCCTGATATAATTTATATTCTGTGTAAGTTGGACTATTTTATATCCAAACACATTTACATTTTTTCTATTAAATGTATTTAACATTACATGTAAACTGACTTGCCTAGCTTGCTTCTCATTACATTCACTCATATATATATATATATATATATATATATATATATACATATATATCATCATCATCATCATATTCTTTATTCTTTTACTTGTTTCAGTCATTTGACTGCGGCCATGCTGGAGCACCGCCTTTAGTCAAATAAATCAACCCCAGGACTTATTCTTTGTAAGACTAGTACTTATTCTATTGGTCTCTTTTGCCGAACTGCTAAGTTACAGGGATGTAAACACCAACATTGGTTGTCAAGTTGTAGGGCAACAAACACAGATACACAAACACACACACGCACACACACACACAAAAACACATACACTGAGCTCCTTTCAGTTTCCGTCTACCAAATCCACTCACAAGGCTTTGGTTGGCCTGAGGCTATAGTAGAAGACACTTGCCAAAGGTGCCACACAGTGGACTGAACCTGGAATCAAGTAGCTTCGAAGTAAGCTTCTTACCACATTGCTACTCCTGCACCTATATCTATCTATCTATCTATCCATCTATCTATCTATCTATCTAGCTAGCTATCTATCTGTCTGTCTGTCTATCTATCTATCTATCTATTTATCTATCTATCTATCTATCTATCTATCTATCTATCTATCTATCTATCTATCTATCCATCTATACACCTCACAGCGTTCATATACACATAATTTTTCACGTCTGGCCGCATAGCCTTTTCCGTTTGTTTTCCTGTCTTGTTTTCTTTTCCGTTTTTCTTGTCTTGTTTTTTGTCCGCCACGACATTCCTCCATGGCACAAGTTTAATTTGTGTATACAAATTTAATTTGCGGTCCATGAGAAGAGCCATTTTAACGATGCGTCCTGCCCTACTCTTCAAAATGCCGGTGTTAAAACGGAAGTAGCTGATGAAGGAAAATGTTCTCTATGTGGCCTGTGTGTTTTCTGTACTCTGGTTATTATTATTTTCTTGTCTACGTTTTGTTTGCAATGTCCTGTACCCAGATATGCACCTATATATACTGGTAGACGTAGGTGTGCACATACCTGTATGTATATATGCATATACTCATTTATTATTTGTTTTATATATATATATATATATATATATATATATATATATATATATATATATATATATATATAAAACTTACTTGGAAGAGGATGCATGGCGTTCAATCATATAATAATATAAATTATATATATATATATATATATATATATATATATATATATATTTATATATATAAATGCATATATGCATACATATATGTACATATATACATCTATACACACACATCACAATGTAACCTCGTGGGCATCAGTACCATTTTCCTCTTTCTCCGTTCTTCCATTCTCCGAACTTTCCATCTTTCCGACGAAGGGCTACGCCCGAAACGTCATACACTCTCTCTTTCCTTTCCTGAGCGTCCAATAACACTATCCGTATCCCGTCCTCACTTTGTTGTTTTTTTGTTATTGTTTTTTTGAACTTATATATATATATATATATATATATATATATATATATATATATATATGCATATGTAGGCACAGAATGTCACAAAATGTGTACAACAAAAAAGTATGAAACACAAGTGCATGAACATAAAGTATTCTTTCAAACAATGAAAGACACAAATGGAAAACAAGACAAACAACATAAAGAACGACCCTTCATCAGTTGTTGGCCATTTTTCTAGTCTCGTATTTCGAGCATTTAACAACAATATATGGTTTTGATAAAACAGTTGCTCCCACAAAGCAAATTAAATAAAATTTGGAACTTTGTGGAGGGTTAAAATAGGTAACACAAACAGGACCATGAAAAGAAACAGAAAGGGCTGCTAAGCCTAAACGAGGTTGTGGTGGTGAACGCATAAATGAAGCTAGGACAGGAGTCAAACAAAAACACGTCTACCTTGTTCCAGCTACAATGGAGAGAAAGAAAGAAAGATGGCCAATGGTCATATGGGAGACATGAGCAAGGGAGGAGCAGGAGTGAGGGAGAGAGAGTAACAGAAAGAGAGACAAAAAGAGAGAAAAATGAAAGAGTAAAAAGACCATATAGAGTGCGCATCAGAATTATTAAGATAAAACTTACTTGGAAGAGGATGCGTGGCATTCAATCATAATAATTTAAATAATATATATATATATATGCGAGTAAAAATAAATACCAAAAAAGGGGTTTTGTATGATTGTGTATAGAGGAATATATTATTTTGTTTAAAAGAGTTCCAACACTGTCTGTTTTTTATGTTTTATTTATATTCCTGCAAAACCAATGTGGGATATAGAATATGGAATATACAATATATAATATATTATATACAATAAATAATATAAAATAAAAATGGATGGTACTATGAAATAAAGTATTGAATGTCTTATTGAATATATGGAATATGTCTTATTGAATAGATGAAATATTGAGTGTTCAATATAAAGGATTAAATATATAAAGGTGAATACGTATTTTCTATACCTTGTGGTATTTCATCATGGCCGTATAGAAAATACGTATTCGCCTTTATATATTTAATCCTTTATATTGAACACTCAGTATTTCATCTATTCAATAAGACATATTCCATATATTCAATAAGACATTCAGTACTTTATTTCATAGTACCATCCATTTTTATTTTATATTATATATTGTATATTATATTATATATTGTATATTCCATATTCTATATCCCACATTGGTTTTGCAGGAATATAAATAAAACATAAAAAACAGACAGTGTTGGAACTCTTTTAAACAATATATATATATATATATATATATATATATATATATATATGCATATATATGTACATACTTACATCTATACGTATATATATATATATATATATATATATATATATATGCTTATGTGGGCACAGGATGTCACAAAACATGTACAACAAAAAAGTTCTTTCTTCCTCTCCATTGAAGCTGGAACAAGGTAAACGTGTCCTTGTTTGACTCCTGTCCTAGCTTGATTCATGCATTTGCCACCACAACCTCGTTTAGGCTTAGCAGCCCTTCCTGTTTGTTTTCACTGTCTTGTTTGTGTTACCTATTTTAACCCTCCACAAAATCCCAAATTTTATTTAATTTGCTTTGTTGGAGCAACTATTTTATTGAAAGCGTATATTGTTGTTAAATGCTCGAAATACGAGAATAGAAATACAGCCAACAACTGATGAAGGGTCGTTCTTTATGTTGTTTGTTTTGTTTTCCATTTGAGTCTTTCGTTGTTCAAAAGAATACTTCATGTTCATGCACTCATCATACTTCACCACCTCATCCCAAGTTTTCCTGGGTCTACCTCTTCCACAGGTTCTCTCAACTGCTAGGGTGTGGCACATTTTCACACAGCTGTCCTCATCCATACACAACACATGACCATACCAGCACAGTTGTCTCTCCTGTACACCACAATTGATGCTTCTTAAATCCAACTTTTCTCTCAGGGCGCTTACACTCTGTTGTGTATGCACACTGACATTACACATCCAGCGGAGCATACTGGCTTCATTCCTTGCAAGCTTACACATATCCTCAGCAGTCATGACCCATGTTTCACTGCCATGTAGAGCATGGCTGTTCGTACACATGCGTCATGCACTCTATTTTTTACTCTGAGCAAGAGGCTCTTTATCATCAGCAGAGGTAAGAGCTCTCTGAACTTTGTCCAGGCTATTCTTATTCTAGCAGCTACACTTTCAGAACATCCACCCCTGCTACTGACTTAGTTCCCTAGGTAATGGAAGCTATCAACTACTTCTAGTTTTTCTCCCTGGAATGTAGCAAAGGTTGTTCTCTGCATATTTCCAGTGTTTATAGCTCCTGAACATTTGCTACATACAAAAACTATCTTCCCAGCTAGCCTTCGCTTGATATTGCTGCACCTCTTATGTGACCATAGCTTACACTGGGTGCATCTTATAGAGTTTCTACCTACGCCTTTTCTACAGATCGAGCAGGGCCATCTACCTGAAGGGATTTGTGGTTTGTCTGCCTTCCTACTTATTAGGACTTTGGTTTTAGCTAGGTTGACTCTAAGGCCTTTCGATTCTAATCCTTGCTTCCACACCTGGAACTTCTCCTCTAGTTCTGATAGTGACTCAGCAATTAGAGCAAGGTCATCAGCATAGAGAATCTCCCAGGGGCATCCTGTCTTGAATTCCTCTGTTATAGCCTGGAGGACTATGATGAATAAGAGTGGGCTGAGGATTGATCCTTGGTGGACTCCTACCTCTACCAAGAATTCTTCACTGCACTTGTTGCCAATCCTCACTTTACTGATAGCATCCCTGTACATGGCTCTCACTGACCATTCATTTATCCCTAGTTTCCGCACTGACCACCAGATAAGGGATCGGGGTACCCTGTCAAAGGCTTTCTCCATGTCAACGAAAGCCAGGTACAGAGGTTTATCTTTGGCTAGGTATTTCTCCTGCAGCTGTCTTACCAGAAATATAGCATCAGTGGTGCTTTTCCCTGGCACGAACCCAAAATGCATCTCATCTAGACTGACTCTCTCCCTAATTAGTTGGGCTATGACCGTCTCCGTAGACTTTATATATATATATATATATATATATATATATATATATATATATATATATGTAAGGGATGACCGTGCGAACTCAAAAAGGAGAAATGGTGACGAATGGAAAAACAGGACTCCTTTTATTTAAACGTGTCACACGGTCGAACAACAAAAATAATATATCGAAGATGATATACATGATATGTTATGCGACGATAACATAGATGACCAGTAATGAAAGACCACAACCGTATTAGATGAATAACAGAGATATTTATTGTAGCGTTAAAGATGTATGTCTGTGTGAGAGTGTGAATGCGACATATAATAACATAATCAAAGACAGGCCGTCGTACAAAGAAAAGTGTGTATGTGAGTGATACATGTGTGTATGAGAAATATTACAGCAGAGAAAAAGAGAGTCAATAACACGTGAACAATTATACCAGTTCTTGGGTACACAATAATATGAATCTGTATGTGAAGTGAGTTGGCTGAGTGTGGCAGAGCTGATCACTAGTTGTGATGTCGTGGCATCGATGCCGGGCCGTGATTCTTGTTATACAGATGTTCGTCGCTGGCTGAGAATTTCTTGTCTGTTTAAGAACTCTTGTCTGTTTATTTACCGTGGTGAAGCTGAGTCACCTAACAGAATCGAAGAGAGAGATGTGCCGCGGAGGTTTGGTTTGGTTTGGTGTACGTAGTAAGTCGTGTTGACGCTGGTGGAGATTGATGCTCGGTAGTAGTAATCGTAGAATCGTGTTGGTCATGACGATGATGCTGGATAGTAGTCGTAGACTCTTGTTGCTGATGTGGCGACGGCGGTGGTCATCGTGGCTGGACGAAGCTGCTGAAATGGTCGCTGGCTGCTGCTGCTGTCGTGTGGTACACGGAACAGTTCTCAAAGAGAAACTGGACCGAGACAAATTTGGCCGCCGAGTTAAAGCTATTTATAACAAACTATTGGCTCCCGAAGGCTTCAGAATTTTACTCTATCACGTGACCTTATTAGGGGCTGTGATTGGTCAGTTTGCGTTCTGGCGGGAACGGTTCGAAGAAGTGGCCGATTCGAATAATGATCAGTCACGTGATGACAAGGAATGGGTTCTCTACTACGCTCGCATTTATTTATATTTAAATGAGAAGATTGTATGTAATGGCGATAGTAGTTTGTATCTAATGGCGGGAGGTAGTTTCACTACATATATATATATATATATATATATATATATATATATATATTATATATATATATATATATATATATATATATATATATATATATATGTATGTATATATGTATGTATGTATGTATATATACATATACATATATATATATACACACACACACACACATATATATATATACACATATATGTATACATATATATATAAGGACATATACATATAAATGTGCATACAAACATACAGATATATACACACAAAGAAATATGCATGAACAAATACAAAGAGTCTTAAACATTTTTCTAGATTTTCTGCTTCTCTGAGTGTGTTTCATTTTGTATCAGTTTACACAACAGAATAAGAATGTGGTCAACACCCACGTCCACATGAACAAATGACCAAAATCACATGCACAAATAATGATAATCTCATGCAAACAAATTCATTTATTTTCTACATGAATTTATTGCTGACTCCTACTCTGTGTGTGTGTGTGTGTGTGTGTGTGTGAGTGTATGCGTGTGTGTGTGTGTGCGTGCGTGTGTGCATGCGTGTGTGCGTGCGTGTGTGTGTGAGCATATATATATATATATATATATATTTATATATAGATATATCATTCTGCTTGTGAAGACCTATTGAGGCAAGTGAAATCAAATCAAAATTGCTGACATGGCCGATTACGGTGCCGCCTGACTGGCTCTTGTGCCAGTGGAATGTTAAAAGCACATCCAAGCATGATCGTTGCCAGGGCGACGGATTGGCTCCCATGCCGGTGGCACGTAAAAAGCACCATTCAAGCGTGATTGTTGCTTGTGTCACCTTACTGGCACAAGTGCTGGTGGCACGTGAAAACAACATTCAAGCGTGGTCATTGCTAGTACCACTTCACTGGCTCCCGTGCAGGTAGCATGTAAAAAACACCTTTTGAGTGTGGTCATTGCCAGAACCGCCTGACTGGCACTCATGCCAGTGGCACACAAAAAGCATCCACTACACTCTCAGAGTGGTTGGCATTAGGAAGGGCATCCAGCTGTAGAAGCCTTGCCAAATCAGACTGGAGCCAGGTGCAGCCTTCTGGTTCGTCAGTCCTCAGTCAAATCGTCCAACCCATGCTAGCATGGAAAGCGGACGTTAAATGATGATGATGATGATGATGATGATACATACACATACATTAACACACAAACACACGCATATGTGTGTGTGTGTATATATATATATATATATATATATACACACACATACACAAATATATCATCATCATTTAACGTCCGCTTTCCATGCTAGCATGGGTTGGACGACTTGACTGAGGACTGGTGAAACCGGATGGCAACACCAGGCTCCAATCTAAAATTGGCAGAGTTTCTACAGCTGGATGCCCTTCCTAACGCCAACCACTCAGAGAGTGTAGTAGGTGCTTTTACGTGTCACCTGCACGAAGGCCAGTCAGGCGATACTGGCAACGGCCACGCTCGAAATGGTGTCTTTTATGTGCCACCCGCACAAGCCAATCCAGGGGCACTGGCAACGTATATATATATATATATATATATATATATATTATTGGTAATGTAAAGACGTTCTAGATGAGGTTTGACCTTGTGTTGTTCATTCTATTTACTAAGAATTTATCATCAGGAAAAAAAACTCAGATAAGCTAAAAGAATTAGAGAAAATTGCTACAATACTTAAATGGATTAGGTTAGCATCATCTATTTTGGAAGGTTGAGCAACTGACATAACACCACCAGTAAGATGTTATCTTTAACAACTGACATAAGAACAGCATTAATGTGTTACTGCTAATAACAGACAACAACACCTGTAAAGAATTATGTCTAAAAACTGACATTACAATACCATGTCTGATGTATTGATGGTATAAATTTATTGATCTGCACCCTTCCTCAAATCTGTTGATAATTTAACAGACTTTGTTATATTGGTGTGGATAAAGGGAATATCGTTACCGTGTTTCTTCATTGCACAATAAAGGCTCCTGATGATGACCTCTGAGTAAAACATTTTAAATATTTCCTTTTCTCATGACATACTCAACCTTATGATGTGGTTCCAAGTTATTAACCTCTCTTTTTCTCTACTCCAATCTTATTTTCTTTCCTCTAAATTCTTTCTTATCTTTTAACAAATACTATCTAATCCCTGTTTAATGTATATCCTTGTCTAACTCCCAACATATTCTCTTGTTTAACCTCTAACATATATCCCTATCAAACGTCTGACTTCTATCTAACACACACACACATATATATATATATATATATATATATATATATATATATATATATATATACGTTGCCAGTGCCCCTGGATTGGCTTGTGCGGGTGGCACATAAAAGACACCATTTCGAGCGTGGCCGTTGCCAGTATCGCCTGACTGGCCTTCGTGCAGGTGACACGTAAGAGCACCTACTACACTCTCTGAGTGGTTGGCGTTAGGAAGGGCATCCAGCTGTAGAAACTCTGCCAATTTTAGATTGGAGCCTGGTGTTGCCATCCGGTTTCACCAGTCCTCAGTCAAGTCGTCCAACCCATGCTAGCATGGAAAGCGGACGTTAAATGATGATGATATATTTGTGTATGTGTGTGTATATATATATATATATATATATATACACACACACACATATGCGTGTGTTTGTGTGTTAATGTATGTGTATGTATCATCATCATCATCATCATCATCATTTAACGTCCGCTTTCCATGCTAGCATGGGTTGGACGATTTGACTGAGGACTGACGAACCAGAAGGCTGCACCTGGCTCCAGTCTGATTTGGCAAGGCTTCTACAGCTGGATGCCCTTCCTAATGCCAACCACTCTGAGAGTGTAGTGGATGCTTTTTGTGTGCCACTGGCATGAGTGCCAGTCAGGCGGTTCTGGCAATGACCACACTCAAAAGGTGTTTTTTACATGCTACCTGCACGGGAGCCAGTGAAGTGGTACTAGCAATGACCACGCTTGAATGTTGTTTTCACGTGCCACCAGCACTTGTGCCAGTAAGGTGACACAAGCAACAATCACGCTTGAATGGTGCTTTTTACGTGCCACCGGCATGGGAGCCAATCCGTCGCCCTGGCAACGATCATGCTTGGATGTGCTTTTAACATTCCACTGGCACAAGAGCCAGTCAGGCGGCACCGTAATCGGCCATGTCAGCAATTTTGATTTGATTTCACTTGCCTCAATAGGTCTTCATAAGCAGAATGATATATCTATATATAAATATATATATATATATATATATATATATATGCTCACACACACACGCACGCACACACGCATGCACACACGCACGTACACACACACACACGCATACACTCACACACACACACACACACACACACACAGAGTAGGAGTCAGCAATAAATTCATGTAGAAAATAAATGAATTTGTTTGCATGAGATTATCATTATTTGTGCATGTCATTTTGGTCATTTGTTCATGTGGACGTGGGTGTTGACCACATTCTTATTCTGTTGTGTAAACTGATACAAAATGAAACACACTCAGAGAAGCAGAAAATCTAGAAAAATGTTTAAGACTCTTTGTATTTGTTCATGCATATTTCTTTGTGTGTATATATCTGTATGTTTGTATGCACATTTATATGTATATGTCCTTATATATATATGTATACATATATGTGTATATATATATGTGTGTGTGTGTGTGTATATATATATGTATATGTATATATACATACATACATACATATATACATACATATATATATATATATATATATATATATATATATATATATATATATATATATATATATATATATATATATATATATATATATATAGGCGTAGGAGTGGCTGTGTGGTAAGTAGCTTGCTTACCAACCACATGGTCCCGGGTTCAATCCCACTGCGTGGCACCTTGGGCAAGTGTCTTCTACTGTAGCCTCAGGCCGACCAAAGCCTTGTGAGTGGATTTGGTAGACGGAAACTGAAAGAAGCCCGTCGTATATATGTATATATATATATATGTATGTGTGTATGTGTTTGTGTGTCTGTGTTTGTCCCCCCAACATCGCTTGACAACCGATGCTGGTGTGTTTATGTCCCCGTAACTTAGCGGTTCGGCAAAAGAGACCGATAGAATAAGTACTAGGCTTCTAAAGAATAAGTCCTGGGGTCGATTTGCTCGACTAAAGGTGGTGCTCCAGCATGGCCAGTCAAAAGACTGAAACAAGTAAAAGAGTATATATATGTATGTATGTATGCGAATATATATATATATATATATATATTTAGTAAACACACTTCAAATAGCCACAACAGACGGAATAATATCAACGTTTTCTTCGAAGCATTTGATGGAAGTATAAAAATTTGAATAGCATCTGAGTTTAACTCCACTTATTTAATTATATACATATATATAGTTATATATATCATCATCATCATCATCGTCGTCATCGTCGTCTTTTAACATCTGCTTTCCATGCTGCCATGGGTTGGCCAGTTTTGACTGAGGACTGGCAAGCCAGAAGGCTGTACCAGGCTCCAGTTTGATCTGGCAGAGTTTCTACAGCTGGATGCCCTTCCTAACGCCAACCACTCCAAGAGTGTAGTGGGTGCTTTTTACGTGCCACCGGCATGAGGGCCAGTCAGGCGGTACTGTCATTGACCACGCTGAAATGGTGCTTTTTACATGCCACCGGCACAGGAGCCAGTGAGGCAGCACTGGCAATGACCATACTCAAATGTTGTTTTCCATGTGCCACCAGCACAGGAGCCAGTCAGGCAACACTGGCAGTGATCATGCTCGAATAGTGCTTTTTATGTTCCACTGGCATGGGTATCCAATCTGGTGGTACTGTCATCAGCCATGACAATGATTTCACTTGACTCAACAGGTCTTCACAAGCACAGTTTATTGCCCAATGATTGAAAAGTACTCTTAAATGGGATGGTTATACACCACTGGCATATGCCACGGTCATGGTCTCACTTGGCTTGCCGAGTCTTCCAAGTACAACATATCTTTAAAGGTCTTGGTGACTTGTCATTGCCTCGGTGAGGTCCAATGTTCAAAGGTCACGCTTCACCCCCTCATCCCAGGTCTTCTTGGGTCTACATATATATATATATATATATATATAAACAGGTTGGTTATGCTGAAAGTAATTTTCACTTTACTTTTAGTTTCCATCTATATTTTTGAAACCTTGTAAATCTTTTTTATCTGCATTGAAGATTAGTTTTATTTTATTGCTCATAGGAAAGTATATCATTTACTGATATAGCTGATTTTTTTTTACCTTATTTTGTATAACTCATTTTCATTGATTTGCGCATATCTGTAGAACTTATCCTAGAATGCCATCAAGTGCAACAACTTTATGTGTTTTTACTGCACTTAGGACTTATTTTTTCTCTTAGGCTAACAATGCTAACAACTGATAAACTAAGTATGGTCTTTATAATGGGATATTATATCTTTCTACCTAAAAAAAAATAAATGATTTCAGCTGTTTGGACTTATCACCTGGATAGCAAGGGATAATATTGCTATGGTCAAAATTCTTTGTGACAATAGGAGTGGCTGTGTGGAAAGAAGCTTGTTTACCAACCACATGGTTCTGGGTTCAGTTCCTTTGTGTGGCACCTTGGGCAAGCATGTTCTATAGCCTCAGGCTGAGCAAAGCCTTGTGGGTGAATTTGGTAGATGGAAACTGAAAGAAACCCATTGTGTAAGTATGTATTTGTCCCCCCCCCACCATCACTTGACAACCGATTTTGGTGTGTTTATGTCCTCGTAACCTAGTGGTTCAGCGAAAGAGAACAATAGAATAAGTACTAGGCTTACAAAGAATATGTCCTGGGGTCAATTTCTTTGACTAAAGGTGGTGCTCCAGCATGACCACAGTCAAATGACTGGAACAAATAAAAGAAAATAAAAGGAAAATAGTCAATACTTTTTTAAAGCAGTTAAAAATGTCAAAATGGGCCTCATGGAGGCATGTCAAGTATAACCATAGTTGTGGCAGATATTGGTATCACGCAACTGGCACCCGTGCCAATGGCACATAAAAACACCCATTAAACTCTCAGAGTGATTAGCATTAGGAAGAGCATGCAGCCA
>NC_142944.1:4972427-5034927 GCF_046866305.1 Octopus bimaculoides
GATATATAGAGAACGAGTACGATTGTTGATTATCACTTCCCCCTCAGCAAACCATAAACTTTGTGATACAGTAGTATTAAGAGCACAAGATGCAAAAATAGCAGCCAGTGGTTTGTTTGACATCATGTATCTCAATGTTTGTTACTGACTTTGGACAAAGATTACTTTCCTTCCAAAAGGTATTACAATCAGTATCTAAGGCACTTGCAGCAATTGTAGGTGTTGTTTTGGCAATTATAGACACAGTGGAAGCAAAGTGAGGTATTTCCAATATTTCACTATTCTTTTTGGCAAGAATGGTAGACTTGGCTTGATTGTGTGCTACATATACAGCCAGGTGCAAAAATAGGTAAACAGTAAGTATCACAACAGTGTTATAATACTTACTTCATTATAATTATTAGCTCATTAAATTAGTTAACCTCATTTTGGATAGTTTCAGTGTCATTAATCATATTAATACTTTTATTGTAACTTTTAATTTTTTTTGATAAAAATAAATGAGTACTGTACGTGTTTTTTTTTCTTTCCATAACTGTATACCTACTTTTGCACCACCCTGTATATTAATTGCTGTATTTTTAAGAGATACTGATGAATTAGAGATGACGATGTACCACTAATCATGTAACAACACTTCACAAACTTCCTGAAAGTTTCAATCTTTACTGAGAGTTTGAAATTACTATAGAGACTTGCCAAGAAATTCAGATAAATTTGCAGGCAGACTTTGCTTAAGCACAGGAGCAATAAGCACTAAGAGTGCATGACAAACAGAGTCTCTCAAATACTTTGGACATACCCTAGAATTAGCTGATGGTTTCTGTTACTAAAATGACCTTATTAGGAGTGGAGGAGGGTGTTCCAACTAAATAGTAGCCAGACTAAGAATCAGTTGGAGAAATTTGAAAGAGCTATTTAACTCTGCTGATAACAATGGATTTCTCTTTCAGAATAAAAAACAGATGACGTAATGTTTGTGTATAAAGTTTACATTTTGCCTTAAATATAGGTGATTTGGGAAAGGTAGAAAGAAATGAGCATGCTGTTCTAGGTGTGTAGTGTCAGTATAGATGAACAGCAGAGTACAAATGAACTGAGTGGAAAACTGAATACAGGTGCAGGCACGGCTGTGTGGTAAGAAGTTTGCTTCCCAACCACATGGTTCCAGGTTCAGTCCTACTGTGTGGCGCCTTGGGTATATGTCTTTGACTATAGTCTCCAATTAACCAAAGCTTTGTGAGTGGATTTATTAGACAGAAACTGAAAGAAGCCTGTCTCTCTCACACACATAGATTTATATATATGTATATTATTAAAAACCGTATGATTCAGCTCTTTGCAACTTAAAATTTTGCAGGCCTCTAAGAGAAGCCCGTCTTACCCTGGGTGTATGTCTTTCTATCTACGTTTGTCTCCCACTACTGCCTGACAACCAGTGTTATGTTCCCATAACTTAGCAGTCTGGCAAAAGTGAATGATAGAATATGTACCAGGCTTGGAAACAATAGAAGTACTGGCATCAATTCTCTTGACTAAAATTCAACAATGGCTGCAGTCCAATGACTGAAACAAGTAACAGAGAAAAGAGAAAAGGTATGAGAAATGAAGTCTAGTGTACAAGAGAGAAGACTGTGTGGAGACTGACATGTGATGAAGGTGCAAGGCAGGAGCCAGATAAAGAAATGCAAGCTGTTTAAAGTGAACAAAACATGAGGAAAATGACATTAGATAGATTGGAGAAGTCTGATCACAATATGCCAAGCCTCAGAGGAGATGACAAAGGACTGAGATGATGGTGACATACATTATTAGAAAATATATGCCCATCCAAGCAATTAGAGCAAAATGAATATTTAAAATAGTGTTAGTAATGGAGGTGATGTATGGTATACATATCTACATATGGGTCCCTTGCCCAATATCTGAATCTACTGCTACCCCATGCCAACTTCTCATCCCTCTGTCATTCATTCTCTTTCAACCATTATACTGTGCTGCTAATGTAACTAAAGATGATAGTAGCTCTCTCCTATTCATTGTACTTTTATCAGAACTTTTGTTCCCGAGTGGCTGTAATTAGTGTTTCTGCCTCTTGTTTCAACTTCCTGTCTAGCAGCCAAAGCTAGTGATCCTTACTTCCAACTTGGTCGGTTTGTTGCATGAATGGGCCGTGCAATTCCATTTCTTTTCATTTGTTTCTGTTGCTTTGCTTTCCCTTTGAATTCTTCTTCTGTTTCAGTCACATTTTGGATATCTCTAGATGCCAAAACTATTCATTCTTTACTTTGCACAGGACGACAATGCCACAATATCAACAGTGTCTTTTGTGTTAGTAATTCTCAACCACCTTCCCATCTTGATAGATAAAGTCAGTCAGTCTTACTGAGTGCATTGCTAATAGCGTTTTTGTTCTTATATCCAAGTTCTGTAGCTTGACTTTTGCCCATTTCAGAAAGGGGGACAGAGCATCTCAATACTGGTGTAGAACATGTATTTATGGTTTTAATGATGTTTCCACCATTCACTTCTTGTTTTGAGCCCCTTCCTAATTCTTCTCTTGTACTCTTTAGTGACTTTCTCTCTTGTTTCTCTTTTCCTCATCTTAACATTTTGCAGTACTCCTAGGTATATGTATCCTTCATTATTCCACAATGATCTAATGATGTTCTCTTGTGGTAATCTTATGCCATCAGACTATCTTCCAGTCTCTCTTCCTAATTAATAGCATGCCCTTATCTACCCCAAACTCCATTCCAGTGTCTCTACTGAATATTTTCACTGTTTGGACTAGAGAATCCAGGTTTGTCTCAGCTTTTGTATACTGCTTGATGTCATCCATATAAAGTAGGCGACTTATTCTCATCTTGGATTTGGTAAACTCATAGGAAGGCCAGGGTATTCTCAGTATACTTGTCAGATGGATTAAAACAAATTTGAATCAATAATTTGGTATTGATTTATTCAAGAAACAGTTATGCACTGACATTAAGTATATTAATATTTTTACAAGAAAACTGAACAACACATATAACTGAAACTAGAAGAAATTTTGTAAAATTGTTCAGATCATTAAGATTTAATTTAAAACAAAATTATATAGAATTAACAAAGAATTCAATACTATATTTGTAAACAACTAAATCATAATTAAATTTTTATTTAAAAATAAACATAGATAAAAAAAACACAAGTTCATGGTAAAATGAGATTTGAGAAGATTGAGCTTCATAAAGATGTGTTCCTGCATCGATACTTCTCCCCCTCCTCCTCATTATCATCATCCTGGAATATATATACATATGTAAACTGAGTTTCTTAAGTCACTGTCACCAATGAAGATTTTGTCTTCAGTGTATACAAGGCTTGTCACACATTTACCCACTCGAGATTATATGTTCAACTGTTGTAGAGTTCAATAAGTGAAAGACTAGGGTAACAAATAAAACTTAAAACAAGAGTTTATGACATAAGGACATGCAGAAAACTGTCTCAACAAACTCTCACTCATTCCATTCTGACATGGGAAAAAAATGGAAGTAAAAACAATGATGATGGTTATATACATATTAGCACACACTTGCTATAATAATGAGGTACGTGTGTGCATGCGTGTGTATAATAATGATATACAATAAAAGAACATCAAAGAAGAAAGTTAGCTAACTGCATTTATTGTGTAGTTTATATGTTTCATGTTACACATCCCAATTCACCTGATGTATATATATATATATATATATATATATATATATATATATATATATATAAATTAAAGCCGTAAAAATAAAAACAGAACACAAAGGATTCCGTGGAACACGTGTTTCAAGCTTTATAGTCGTTGCATCATTATATGGGTATATAATTGATAGACAGGATGGTATAACGCTATCTTCAGCCGCAAATATATTCTTTCCCAAGTATTACATCACAAAGAAGAAGTCACCAAGAAAAAAGAAAAAGAGGGAGAAACATGAGAGATAAAAAGTGAGGGTCCACTTGGTATTTGCGGCTGGTGTTGTTATTTCTTATCACTATCACATTATGTAATATGATATTACTATTATACTATATTACTATTATACAATATTACTATTATACTATATTACTATTATACTATATTACTATTATACTATATTACTATTATACTATATTACTATTATACAATATTACTATTATACTATATTACTATTATACTATATTACTATTATACTATATTACTATTATACAATATTACTATTATACTATATTACTATTATACTATATTACTACGGTTGAAGTGTTCCCAATGCTTTGTATTTTGAATTTTAACTTCCAACCCTAGTTTTCCCCTTTATATTTTCTATATATTTTATAACTTTTTTCTTGTTTACATTTTCTAATTATTCATTGTTTTGGTTTTTCATCATCATCATCGTTTAACGTCCGCTTTCCATGCTAGCATGGGTTGGACGATTTGACTGAGGACTGGTGAAACCGGATGGCAACACCAGGCTCCAGTCTGATTTGGCAGAGTTTCTACAGCTGGATGCCCTTCCTAACGCCAACCACTCAGAGAGTGTAGTGGGTGCTTTTACGTGTCACCCGCACGAAAACGGCCATGCTCGAAATGGTGTCTTTTATGTGCCACCCGCACAAGCCAGTCCAGGGGCACTGGCAACGATCTCGCTCGAAAATCCTACAGGAGCCAGTCAGGCGGTACTGGCAACGGCCACGCTCAAAATGGTGCATCTCATGTGCCACCCGCACAAGAACCAGTCCAGGGGCACTGGCAACGATCTTACTTGGCTTGCCGGGTCTTCTCACGCACAGCCCATTTCCAAAGGTCTCGGTCCGTAGTCATCGCCTCGGTGAGGCCCAATGTACGAAGGTCTTGCCTCACCACCTCAGCCCAGGTCTTCCTGGGCCTACCTCTTCCACGGGTTCCCTCAACTGTTAGGGTGTGGCACTTTTTCACGCAGCTATCCTCATCCATTCTCACCACATGTCCATACCAGCGCAATCGTCTCTCTTGCACGCCACAACTGATGCTTCTAATGTTCAGCTTTTCTCTCAAGATACTTACACTCTGACGGGTATTCACATTGACATTACACATCCAACGGAGCATACTGGCTTCATTCCTTGCGAGCTTACGTATGTCCTCAGCAGTTACAGCCCATGTTTCACTGCCATGTAGCATGGTTGTTCGTACGCATGCGTCATACAGTCTGCCTTTTACTCTGAGTGAGAGTCCCTTTGTCGCCAGCAGGGGTAAGAGCTCTCTAAACTTTGCCCAGGCTATTCTTATTCTAGCAGCTACACTTTCAGCGCACCCACCCCCACTACTAACTTGGTCGCCCAGATAGCGGAAGCTATCGACTACCTCTAGTTTTTCACCCTGGAATGAGATAGAAGTTGTTTCCTGAATATGTTCTAATTACCATTTTCCACTTCCATCATCCTTTTATCCTCTAGATAAGTGTATGTACCAATATAATAGATAAGTTCGTATACTTAAGTTGTAGTTCGGCCAAACTGACCACTCACCACAAGAATATCATATTTCAAGTTTTCTTTAGCCTGACGTTATTTATTTATGACCCACCACTAGTCTGGGCCGACACAGCATCATGTACATCTCTCATTTACGACCTCACCCTTTAAGATCTCTTTATCTCTCTTTATTTATCTTTAATAATCTTTTTTTTCTACTTTTAGGTTTTTTCTTATCCCCCTTCTTTTTAACTCTGTTATTTTATTTCTTTAATTTTATATTTTACCACCTAACCCTTCTAAATACCTTATATGCATCTTACTTTACTATCCGGATTTTTTCTTATATCCCCCCGCCCCGATTTGACTTCCATTGTTTTTGTACTAACATGTGTATTTTTCTTCGTATTTTATATTGTTTTAACCGCCAACTTCTTCCTTTTTTGGACCCTCTCCTTCTAGCTCATATAAGCTAGTATTGTTTATTTAGCATTCACTCTACCCTGAATTGTGGCACAATATGGACAGAATTCCGGAATACCGATGAACTTTTATGTAAATGTATCAACTTAAAGGATAAACATATTACAATGGATAATACCAAGTGGACTCCCCCTTTTTATCTCTCATGTTTCTCCCTCTTTTACTTTTTTCTTGGTGACTTCTTCTTTGTGATGTAATACTTGGGAAAGAATATATTTGCGGCTGAAGATAGCGTTATACCATCCTGTCTATCAATTATATACCAATATAATGATGCAACGACTATAAAGCTTGAAACACGTGTACCGCAGAATCCTTTGTGTTCTGTTTTTATTTTTACGTTTTTAATTTATTCTTTCACCCCGGCCACAATCTGGCATATACAGGTGCTTACAATTATCGAGTATTACCTCTAAAATTTGCTTTACCTACGTATATATATATATATATATATACACACACACACACACACACACACACACACAAAACGCACAAATCATTATCTACAATGCACTTATAATTTTTTTTTTTTTTTCTACAAAGAAAATTAATTGTTCATTTATCATTAGCATGGTCTCACTCAACAGTGATAAAATACTGCTCCCATATTGTGATGAAACCCTTCAGTTCTACTTTTGGAACAAACAGAAAATGAAACCATTATGGCTTAACATTATAACAAAGACAAACTTAACTGACATTTCAGATTCTAAACTGGACCATGGCTATTAACAGGAGACCATGTGTAATGATGCAGGTAATTTTCTTATCAGTAGAAAGAAACCATGAGCGCATTGCAGATTATTCTCCATCCTATTATATTAGGCCTGCATACACACCAGTATAAACGTAGCATCAAAATAACTGCACAAGTACCAATATTGGATGGTTATGAATAAATAAAGATACTGAACCATATCTATATGTAACTGATTTCGCTGTTAAATTAGATTTTTGTGTGATATGTCACCATATATTTAATAATTAAAAAGATTTGTAAAAAAACAACTGTTATCTCATTATTACCCTTTAGAAGGTGGTAGAATTGTTAGGAAACCAGACAAAGGTGGTGAGCTGGGAGAATTGTTACTCTGTCTTTATATTCAGAGTTCAGATTCCTCTGAGGTCTACTTTGTCTTTTGTCCTTTTAGGGTCAATGAAATAAGTACCAGCTGAGCATTGTGTCAGTGTAAATGACTAGCCCCTTCCCTGCAAAATATTCCAGGCCTTGGACCTTTAGTAGAAAGGATTTTAACCTTTAAGCAACTTCTTTTCACAGTGAATAGTAAACTTTTGAAAGAGAATACCATATATTTCACAGAGAAACAACAAGATGTTATGAAATTGGTCTATAATGGAAGGATAATATGATGGAAAAAAAACTTAAACAAAAAAAATTTAATCAATGTTAATAGAAATAAAGATAGAAATAATAGTTAGTACAAACTTTAAAAGAATAATTTATTTTTTTATAGTACACTGCTTTTAAGAAAATGATAATTTGTTTGCTGGTATATGTCCAGCATCTCCAACTATCTTTAGTGACACTTTACCATCTGGTTTAATTGTAATCCATGTAATGCTAGCATGATAAAGTCTCATTCTCATCCAACCTTCTGGTGGAAACTGTAAAGCCCTGAAAATGCACAAGAAAACTCTCTCATAGTTTTTCTGGAAACAAAAAACAAAAAGCTTAACTTATGAAACTTTCTTCCATTATTGAAAACAGATAAAAAAAAAAACAATATTAATAACAAATTATTATTTTCCATTTTTCTAGCAAGTATAGCAGAGATGTCTCCAAATTATTTTGAATTCTTCAGCAACATTTATCTTTTGCCATATTTGTAAAATGATGAGTAAACTACACATGGTAAATGTACATCCATTGGGGTAGGAAAATAAAATTGTTTGGAGATTAAATGATCGAGAGACAACTTCTGACCTGATTGTGGATTTGACAAATGTTAAATAAGACAGAGTTTCATACTTAGGTTCAATTATGATTCAATTTACATACATTATTTACATTCGACGGATATTTGTCCTCATCTTGTTTGTTGTTAACACAACGTTTTGGTTTATATACCCTCCAGCCTTCATTAGGTGTCTTGGGGAAATTTCGAACCTGGGTTCTCATTCCTAAGGTATTTTTCAATGTTTTATTATTATTATTATTATTATTATTATTATTATTATTATTCAAGTTACTGCCTGGAATCTTGGGGTTAGTAGCCCTCAGTGTGGGCTACTAACCCCAACATTTGAAGTTCAATTCCAGGCACTGACCTGAACAACAACAACAACATTGAAAAATACCTTAGGAATGAGAATCCAGGTTTGAAATTTCCCCAAGACACCTGATAAAGGCTGGAGGGTATATCAGCCGAAACGTGTTAACAACAAACAAGATGAGGACAAATATCTGTCAATTTACATAGTTGAATACAGACCAGCTGTCAAATGTATTAGAAAAAAAGAGACCAACATTTGTCAGCAGGAATAACCATGACAAGAAAGTGGTTTCTAGTTGCATCATCATCATCATCATCATCGTTTAACGTCCGCTTTCCATGCTAGCATGGGTTGGACGATTTGACTGAGGACTGGTGAAACCGGATGGCAACACCAGGCTCCAGTCTGATTTGGCAGAGTTTCTACAGCTGGATGCCCTTCCTAACGCCAACCACTCAGAGAGTGTAGTGGGTGCTTTTACGTGTCACCCGCACGAAAACGGCCACGCTCGAAATGGTGTCTTTTATGTGCCACCCGCACAAGCCAGTCCAGGGGCACTGGCAACGATCTCGCTCGAAAATCCTACAGGAGCCAGTCAGGCGGTACTGGCAACGGCCACGCTCAAAATGGTGCATCTCATGTGCCACCCGCACAAGAACCAAGGTAAATAGGAAACTTGAACTCAGCATTGTTAGGAAATGACACATGTTAGTTCTATTGCTTACAACAGCTATATCTATCTCCTGCCTTTTACCTGTTTCAGTCAATAGACTGTGGCCAGGCTGGGCTCTGCCTTGGTCAATTTTTAGTGAAAAGGACCTACCCCAGTACATATTTTTTTAAAGCCTGGTACTTATTCTATAGGTCTCTTTAAGTTACAGGGGATGTAAACACACCAACACCACTTGTTAAGCAGTGGTTGGGGATAATCACAGACACACACATATACAACAGGCTTCTTTCAGTTTCCACCTACCAAGTCCACTCACAAGGCTTTGGTCGGCCCAAGGCTATAGTAGAAAACATTTGCCCAAGGTGCCATGCAGTGGGACTGAACCTGGAACCATGTAGTTGGGAAACAAACCTCTTACCACACAATCACACCATACATTCTCATATATTGCAGTTCTAAGGCTGAGACCCTGCTGGGGCACTGACATATATTAAGTTAGGTGTCATGAGTCAGCGAGCATTAAATGGCAGGAACACAAATTAGAGATATTATACTATGAGATGCAAACTATCTTTACTTTGGTTTGGAGTGTGATACCATGATACCTACTGACTGTTAATGAATGCAGATATAACTAAATGGTGAAGAGTTTCCCTTTGCAATCACGAGTCCAAAGTTCAATCCAACTGCATGGCATCTTTTATAACAGCCTTGAGTTCAGGTGATTTGTTGGAAGGGAAATGACTACAAAACAATTGTAAAGAGGATAAAGACTCCTCTCAGTCATGACTGACCATGGGATTGCACGTAAAAAGTTCCCCTCCAAGGCACAAGTCCAAGTAAGGTTGTTTATGAAAGACCAGTAGAGTCCATGCATACCAGCCTCCCCTCTCCATGCCACCAATGTTATCTAAGGAAAAGGCAAAGGCCGATACAGCTTGGTACCAGTGACATCACAACTCATTTCTACAGCTGAATGAACTGGAGCAATGTGAAATAAAGTGTCTTGCTCGAGAACACAACACACAGCCTGGTTCAAAAATCAAACTTACTATCTCATGATTGTGAGCCCAAATGCTCTAACCACTGCACCATGTGCCTTCACAAATTTATTGTAATTTAGCAAATTTTTAAGCATCTGCAGGGTGCAAACATTCACACATGCACATATATTGTTTATCTTGTGACTTGAGTTTCATGCAATTACAATCTTCAGGTGGGCACTGTTGCAACATGGTTTGATGGTGTTTTATATTTGTTGGTGAGTGTATGGCCTCTTGCTTGGTGTGAGTTCATTGTTTTGCTTTTGTTGGTTAGTAATTATTTTTCTGTTATGTCATGTTATTTTTTGTTGTGTAGTGTTTATTTTACTTATGTTTCTCGATAAAGGGGTCCAGTTTTTAATCACCACAACCCCTACTTTCAACAAAAATAAAGAAACTTAAGCACTACCCCACAAAAAATAACCACTGACAAGAAAGAAAAATTAACAACTATTCAGCAACAGTAGAAGACAAAGCAATGAGCAGACTCAAACTTAAGACCATGATCATGATGATTCACACCAACAAATATATCACCTAACTGAAACTCATAAATCAACAACATATCCTAAGCAGTCCTCTCTCATTCATGTGATACAATTCAACAGTCATGTATGTACGTGTGTGTGTGAAGAGTTTGTATAGTTTTTTTAACAAATCCACCCACAAGATATTGGGTGGCCTGGAGTTTTAGTAAATACAACAACTATATATATACTCACACACACACACAAACACATGTATGGTGTCTCTATATATATGAGCTTATAAAGTGATCGCCATGTGTTGGCAGAAGAAAACAGTTTAATATTGGGGCATATAGGCCCTTGACAGAAAAAAGTGGGTGTTAGTATGCATGGGAATTGAATGAACATATTTATATATATATATATTATATTTTGTGTGTATGTGTAGAGTGTGTCAGTTTTTTTAGGTCATTTGAATTTTTTTTACGGCTAGGTTGGAACCCAGCCCACAGCAACAAAATTCAATCCCCCACTCTTCTCAGTTCATCATCACTGCCTCTAGATCCTTGATACACTCTAAGCCAATGTCTGCCATCAAGTTGTCTATGTAAGTGTGATAACATGAAGTAGGTTCCACAAGACTAATTTGGATGCTTCCAGTTCAGAGTGGCACATCCAGTAACCAGAGACTCGCAGCCATCTTGTCATTTGTATGAATTTAGAAAAAGATGAATAGCTCATCAAAGAAAATCTATGTTTGAAAATGATTTGGTACAAATAATCTTGAGAATCACACTTATTCAATAAATCCATTGTTAGCATCGATGGCTGCTTCAATACATCGACATGCCTGAATCAGATGATCTTCATCAATTTTAGACGTTGCACTGGTTGTAGCAGCCTTGAAGGATTGTATGGTGTTACAGGGGTGTTGATTGACCTCTCTCTCAACTAAGCCCTACACATGGTAGGACAGTGAATTGAGGTCTGGTAAACTAGGAGGCTATATATCTGGGAGAACATGGTTATGGAGACTGACATGCAGCCATGTCTTAGCCTTAAGAGTCAGTGCAGAGTCTTGTTGAAAGATGTACTGGCTTCCATGACATAGTCTGTCTGTCTGTCCAGGGCCTCACAACTTTCTCCAACTCCTCTGTATAAGCCCCAAGAAAAAAAGTGAGGAGGAATGACATCTCCCTCATTACTGACGACTCCTAGAACCATCCCAGTCACTGGTTGACCATGAAAACCTATTTCGGTTTCTGTCATTCCTTCAGTTTACCTTTCGGCCTTCACTGAACTTTTTAAACCAGACAAAAAAAAAAAAAAAGAAAAAGAAAATTCCAACCTCTTTTTTAACTTGTTTAGCAGGGTCTTTCCATGGATCAAACGGTTCTCTTTTGTCACATCCAACATAAACTGACCCCTCTGCATTATATACAACTTACACTAGATGTCCTCATGCACAACTCTTCTGATGGCACCATTCTGAAACCTTGGGATCCTTTGCAATGACTCTGACTTTCCAGAGTATATACGCATGTGTATATATCTTTTATCCTTTACTTGTTTCAGCCATTGGACTGTAGTCATGCTGGAGCACTGCTTTCAAAGGGTTTACTCAAACGAATCGATCCAAGTACTTACTTTTTAAATCCCATTACTTATTCTATCAATCTCTTTTGCCGAACTGCCAAGATATGGGAGACATAAACAAACCAACACCAGCTGTCAAATAGTGGTAGGAGAAAACCACAAACACACATACATACAAGGGGCTTCTTTTTGTTTCCATCTATGCTTTAGTCAGCCCGGGGTTGTCAAAGATTTCTTCAATTTTCCTTGTGCGTCAAAGCCTGTTTATTGCTCCCACGCCTATCTGTCTTTTGTTTGTTGTATAATTTTGATCCACATAAAATAAAATACACTTGCCCAAGGTATCATGCAGTAGAACAGAATATGAAACCTATAACACGCAGTCAGGCCCGCGCCTACACACACACACACACACACACCAGCGATTGGCAAAGCATACAACATAAGGGAAATAATCATACAGGAAGTTAATATTGATTATCTCCCTTCACCTATGTTTTGTTTTTTCGACACAAAACAGATGGCAAAAAATCCTTTAGTAATTTTTCACACTACTTATGATAGAATATCTTGTTTGCCATCTCGTTCGCATTAACCCAAACAAATAAGACTGCGACCTTTATCTTATAATTTCATATGCGTGTTGTTTTTTATTTTATTTTTTAATTGTTTCAGTCATTGGATTGTAGTCATGTTAGGGCACCATCGAGAATGGTTTGGTCGAAAAAATTGCTTTCCATGCGTACTTTTTTTTATTTCAGTCTTCTATGATTGACTTTGCTGAACCCTAACCCTAACCCTAACCCTCGTGCCGGTGACACGTAAAAAGCACCCACTACACTCTCGGAGTGGTTGGCATTAGGAAGGGTATCCAGCTGTTGAAACTCTGCCAAATCAGACTGGAGCCTGGTGTAGCCATCTGGTTCACCAGTCCTCCGTCAAATCATCCAACCCATGCTAGCATGGGTAAAGTGAATTTGATGTCTACCCATCATGACTACATATCTGACAAGGGTACACCTTACCCTAATTAAATTATTCTAAATGGCTTGAGATACTCGTTCTGCACTGGTTCAGGTAGTTATACAGGCCAGTGGCCATTAGGGTCTGATAAGATGTAAAGTGCTTTATGGATGCGAAACCCTGGGTAACCTCATAGACAGGCCGTAACTATCTTTATCTAAATGTGTGTGTGTGTGTGTATGTGTGTGTGTGTGTTTACCTTTTACTTGGGGAGCAGCCATACTGGAGCACTTTGAAGAATTTTATTCAAACAAATTGACCTCAGGGCTCATTTTTTTAAAAGTCTGGTACTTACTCTATAAGTCTCTTTTCCTGACTGCTAAGTTACAGAGATGTAAACACACCAATACCAGTTGTCAAGCAGTGACACAAAGACACACACCCATATGTATGTATGTATGCACACACACACACACACAAACAAACACACACATATGGGTTTCTTTCAGTTTCACAAGGCTTTGGTCAGCACAAGGCTATAGAAGAAGACACTTGTTTAATGTGCCATACAGTAGGATTGAACTTGAAACCACATGGTTGGGAAGTAAACTTCTTAACCACACAGCCATGTCTGAATACTGTAGCTGAATAATTGCAAATATTCCACAGGGAACTATGTCGCACTAACACCAATTCCAATCATTCTAAGAGAGAGAGAGATAAATGCTTCCATACATACTCTCTCTCTCTCTCTTTCTCTCTTCCCCTCTCTCTCTCTCTCTCTTTCTCTCTCTCTTCCTCTCTATCTCTCTCTCCCTCTCTCTTCCTCTCTCTCTTTTCCTCTCTCTCCTCAAGTTAGATAAGAACAACATCAACTTGACATGTCTAGAAAGGTTATGGGATGCCTCTCCTGCCATCTCTCCAACTTATCGAAATAAAAATCTCTGGTGCTGAGAGCCTTCTTAGCTTTCATAAAGCAAGAATGAGCTGGAAGAAAGTGCCAAAAAGAATGGGCAAGATGTTTCAGAGAAACTGAGCAAACACAAAATACTCTGATGTTCAAAGAGGATTCAGTCTCTTAGACATTAATCACACAACAGCATCTACCCTAAATTGAAAACTGAAAACAAAATCTATACAAAAAACATAAGTAAAACAGAAGGAAATAAATTAAAATCATACCTACCGACATACAAAATATCGGATGACATTAGCATGACACACTAATATTTCGTAACTATCGTCTTTCTGATCGATATTAGCACGGTGAAAATATTCTTGGAATGCTGCTTCTATTCTTGGACCATCAGCTAAGAACTAGAAGAACAAAGAATCCAAATATTAATTGCTTTTGATCAACATCAAAACTTTAAACGTATCAAGTGAAGGTTTTGAAATGTAAAACTAACGATGTTAGAAGCATTTAAAATATAAAGGATACACTCACAGAGTCTGAAAATATTTCCACTCCCGCATTACTCCCTTTCTGCAATATTCAGATGAGAACTACAATGGAGGACTGCTCCTGCATCAGGGGTGTGCTGCTGCTGCTACACACACTGACATCTTACCTCATCCAAAGAAAGGCCACTCGGCCAATTGGTGAAGTTGCTCACCAACACACACCAACATTTAGCCCACTGACATTACAGCTTTCAATCTCTGCTTGTTCTACAGCATCTGATATCCTCAACTCTTCAAAGCTACTGGTCTTGGTGCTATCTCCAATCAAGCACATCTTTCTCATATTGTCCACTCAGCATACCAGATCCAAAGCTAACTAACTACTACACCATTTCCTTCCTGAAATTTCCACTTTGTACAACCTTCTACAGCCGTCAACTGGCTCAAATGTTCACACAGAACGCAGTATGACTAGCATGAAATAGAATACATCAGCCCTATCATTGCTTGTGTCAGTCCTCTTATGGATCCCAGTGTCTCCACAATAAATCACAATCAAAGACCACTTCACCACTGGCTGTAGACATTGCATACTCACAAACATACTGCAGAATGAAACTAAAAAGCTACTTAAAATGAAAGACCGCATGTAAAGTCTGACATAATCTCTATTCTTATTAAATGTTCAATCACTTTCAAACACCAAGGTATGGCATATCTACTTTGTTCATGGACATTTCTTATCTTCATTGTGATTACCACAATGACCTAATAACATACAAGAACAAAGTAACAATGTGCTCAGACAGCATGCGATAAACTAGGTCCCACCAAAATGCAAAGAATATTAATCAAACAAATTAATCTTTAGCATTCGCAGTTTACTCTGTCAAATGTAATGCTTACGTATTCATGTTTAATATTAACTCATGCACCATTTTGTAGCTTCAAGGTTTTAACAATATAATTGTTTAATTTTAGAATGACATTGCAGAGTAGGTGTGAGAGACCAAATCTGGCTGGTTTCAGCATTAAAACAGGTAGAATATCTGGGCTGAATATGGCTGGTTTAAATGCTAAAAGATTAAAGCATATCCAGAAGGCCAGTTCTAACTGCATTGCTTATACAAATCTGCAGTCATCACTGCTTCGGTTCAAGTATATGATAAATATCTAATCAATCAACTGCTTAGAATAACGTAAACTAATGAATTACTGATTACATGGTCATTAGTTCTATCCTTGTTATTTCAACTACTCTACTAGAGCCAAGTCTGAAAATTTTATTTTGGTGATATAAAAATGCAACCAACAAACAGTAGCAAAATTTACAAAAGCCTCTAACTTAAAAAAATAAAAAAATCTAAATCAGTATTTTAAAAAATAAATTGAATATAAATTAAATTAAATCAGCTTAACTCAACAACAGAACCATTATATATTGAAGTAATTCAAGAAAATTCAAAGAAACTCATGAGTGTTTCAAACTGGTCTATACAGACGTCTCACAATTTTTAATTAGATGCCCCTCGTTATACCATTTTATTAGTGCAAACACTACTCATTAGTACAATTCACAAACAGGTTAAAACATGTCTGCTAGATTAAATCCTAGATTAAATATTTAGATGCATCAAATGACATTATTTTCTTTGTAGAAATAAATCTTTAAAAAAATGATGGTGTCTATTTCTTAGATGTGTGTGTGTGTGTGTGTGTGTGTGTGTGTGTGTGTGTGTATGTGTGGTTTGGTTGTTGTTTTTTAAATGAGTTCGTTAAAAAAATTTTCAAAATATAAACACCTTCCATTCAGGTCTCCAGCTTGTACGTGCCGGTTCAGGTGGTATTGGCATACCTTCTCGGAGAAGGTCACTATATTCCATGCGCAATTCAGGAAAGAATTGGTGTACAATTTTAGCTGTTTGGTCTGCACGCATCATAGTTGATGAAACAATTCTTGTAAAGGGAATTTTAAGTTCTTGGAGACGACGTCCAGTCATAAATGCTTGTTCTTCCCCTAAGAGTATAAAGAAAGAGAATATAATTGCTAATTAAAAATATTGTTCTCTTATTATTATTATTATTATTATTATTATTATTATTATTATTATTATTAAGGGTAAACTGGCAGAATCGTTAGCAAACTGGGGAAAATGCTTAGAGGTGTTCCATCCATCTTTATGTTTTAAAGTGGCGAGCTGGAAGAATTGTTAGCACGCTGGATGAAATGCTTAGCGATATTTCACGTGTCTTTATGTTCTGAGTTCAAATTCCACCAAGGACAACTTTCATCCTTTTGGGATTGAAAAATTATGTACCAGTGAAACACTGGGGTTGATGCAATTGACTAGTCTCTTCTCCTCAAATTTCAGGTGTTGTGCTTTAGTAGAAAGGATCATTATTATTATTATTATTATTATTATTATTATTGAGTGAGAGAGCAGTGCATGCCATCAATGTGACACTGGGATACAAATATATGAAGCCCATTATACCCAACATGACTACCCGTCTGCTAAGGGTACACCAGGCACATGCTTCACAACGATATGTGCACAACATGATCTCATATCAAGATGAACCGTGCTGGATCTTACAGGTGGGGCCCAGTTAGAATTTTCTTCAGGTTGAGTAGCTCACTCTGCTGAAAAGGTCCTTGAATAAGGGTTGTTTACGGACGATGAACAAAAGACCCATGTTTCCAGAAGTGAATTATTCAAACCCCCAAAGAATTCCTCTCAACACATGGCTATGATGCTACCCTACTATTTCTGCTCATGATCAGAGATGCACATATCATCAGCCACCAAGGAACATGCTCAACTGGTTAAGAAGGTCAAGCAGCTGACAAGCAAATCTGTGGTATTAAGCAGAATATTTGCTGTAGCCCATCTTTTATACCAAGAGAAAATATGTGCATGATAACACTTCCAATCAATTAAGATCAGAAGCCATGAGAGCCACTAATTCATTTTGGAAAACTGGATCTTGAAGCATAAATGCTATAAATAGTAACAGGAAAATATTAGGTTGAAAAACCATTTTGAGTAGAAAAAAGTTAAAAACCACCCAAGGGATATGAACCCATATCTCCCCTTTCTATCCAAAAAGGGTTTCTCAACCTAATAGTTACATATTATTATTCAGAGCTTTATGCACTTTGAGATCCAGTTAAAGGGCTTCATTCAGGCGTCAAGCAGTGGGACTGAATCCAAACCCATGTGGATGGGAAGCAAGCTTCTTACCACAAAGCCATGCTTGCAACTTAAAATATATGTATTAAGGGGTAGTTCATTCCAAACCCTCAATGAATACCAAAAGTTTACATGCAGCCTATCCCTTGAAGAATTTATAAAGACAAATTCTGAATGAAAATACATATAAAAAGAAAAAAAAGGAAGTAATATTTGGATAATATAGTAATAAATCGCAAGAAAAGATATACAGAAAGAAAAAATTTAAGTGAAAATAATCTACTGATGAATTTAAAGATCTCTCTTAGGAAGATATAAAATCTAACAAATATTGGGTCGTCCCATAAATAATGTAGTCTTTTCAACTGCATGAACTAAAAAGCGGAGTGGGGTGGGATAAAGAACCTGCATCAACTTGCTGTAAAAGCAGGTAGTAAAATTGGCTTTGACTTATTCTTAGTGCAAGTTTTGAAGAGTGCCGTTTGATTTTAATAGTTATATTTTCAAAGCTATAATGGAAGTAACAAAGGAGCATATTTGGCATATTTTGGTTTATGAGTTCAATAAAGGCAACAACGGAATGGAAAGTGCAAGGAATATTAATGCAGAAAGTGGGGATCAGACAATAAGCAGAAGCTATGGTTCCAGAAATTCTGAGCCAGAAACTACAGCCTAGAAGATGAGCCTCACCTTGGAAGATGAGTAGAGCTCAATGAGGATGTCCTGCAAACCCTGGTGGAATAAAATCCTATCATAACTGTTGAGGAAGTAGCAGAGAGGCTTGGATTTGGTATATTCAACCATTCATTGCTAGAAGGAGAGTATTTTTAGATTAAGAAAGAATTTTGTTTACCTTGATTTTGAAAAATAAGTATTGTAGTAACGCTGTGCACATGCGTAGTCTCACGCATGCGTGGAATTCAACAACCAAGCGTTACCGCTTCTATTCTATCTCTTTCTTGCTGGCCAGCGATTGAGCATGGACGTGTTTAGCTGTCTCTCTCCCATCTTTCGGACTTACGCTCGACAGCTCACTTACATCTACATAACAATGTCCCAACAACTATGCTCACACACACAGAAGTTGTAACAACAAACAAGAGCTAAAGATGTATATATTTACCACCTGAATAAATGTTGTTAGTGTTGATAGTCTGGAGTTCAGCGTTCCGTTATATTTCTTAATTTTATATAGGAAAGTGGTGTACATCTAATGATGTATAACCCACTTTCCTATAGTATAAAAAAACTGCATTATTTATGGGATGGTCCAATATAATAAACATATTAAATGATAAGAAGCTAGTATGTTCTGATGCAACATCAGTGTGCATGTGCAACAAAGTGTAAAAAGGCTGAGAGGAGAAAAGTTGGGCATAAGAGGAATCAGATGCAGCATGTGAGCGAGAGAGGACTACATTGGTTTGGACATGTGATGCTTACGAATGAAGACAGCTGTATAAAGAAATGCCAATTGCTTAAAGTGGATGGGAACTGTGGAAGAAGGAGACCCAAGAAGAGATGAGAGGAAGTACTCAGGACCGTCTGACCTATACCAGCATGGAAAGCGGACATTAAACGGTGATGATGATGATGATGATATATATATACATAAAAATATATATATAATTTACACATACATATGTATGCAGTGGTAATCAAGATCTATCAAAAGCATGTCCTATTTAAACACGCCTATCTCCACAAGAATTTAATTTTGAATTATGCGGGTGTGTATGTAGGGTGTCAGTGTATAATGGTATGTTCAGTGGGTGGGTAGGGAGGGAGGGATGGAAATGGTGACTGTTTTGGTGAAGATATAGATAAAGAAGACATGCATGAACAGGAAAGAGTTGATAAATCAGCGGCTGATCGTTAATTTTCAGTGGAGGCATGTAGCTTAGTGGTTAGGGTTTTGATCATAAAGGTCATGAGTTCAATTCCTGGCAACGTATTGTGTCCTTGAGCAAGACACTTTATTTCACATTGCTCCAGTGTACTCAGCTGGCAAAAGTGAGTAGCATCTGTATTCCAAAGGACCAGCCTAGTGACACTTTCTTTGTCATGCTGAATCTCCCTGAGAGTTGTGTTAAGGGTGTGCGTGTCAGTGGAGTACTCAGCTACTTCTATGTTAATTTCACAAGCAGGATGTTCCACTGATCAGATCAACTGTAACCCTCGTCATCGTAACCAATGGAGTGTCAGTTAATTTTCAAAAATTGGAACTGCATACTGACCAATTAACCACACTAATCAGAACTCGTTATCTCTCTCTCACTCTCTTTCTTTCTTATGTCTTGAAGGACATAAAACCCTTACCAAATACTACCAACAAAAGTAGATACCAACCTAAAGGTGTTAAAATATTTAAATAGTCCTCAGTTTGTCTCGTAACATATTGGCCATGTCGTATAAGAAATAAGTGGCGAACAGCTTTTGGTTGGATTTTCCTAAGTTCTTCTTCATATTTTTGCATATCTGTGTTGGAATTTGGAGGTTCAATCAGCGACGCTGGTTCTCGCCTGCAATAAAAGAAAGAATCCATATTATCTAAAATTTTTATAATATTCCCTTGACTGTAAAGACGATATTCCCTAAACTGTACAGTGAAAAGAATCAGGTTAGCTTCTTTGAAATAAAGTATTGTTTAGATAAAGCATAACAGAGAATTTAACATAGTTATATATATTCAAAGTCGAGGACAGCTGTGTAAAAAAAGTGCCAATCTTTAATTGTGGAGGAAACGTGTGTGGAAGAGGTAGACACAGAAAGACATGGAACAAGGTGGTGAAGCATGATCTTTGAATGTTGGGCCACACACAGGCGATGACAAGTGACAGAGACCTTTGGTAATTTGCTGTCCTTGAGAAGACTCGTCAAGCTAAGTGAAATCATAGTTGTGGCCAATGCTGGTATCGCATAATTGGCACCCATACCAGTGGCACCTAAAAAGCACCCTTTGAACATTGGGCCTAACGGAGTTAATGACCCAAGACCTTTGGCAATATACCATGCTTGAGAAGAATCTCTCTTCATATATATATATATATATATATATATATATATATTGTTGTACTTGGGGATGGTCATATTGCCAGTTTAGCCAATAAAAACACAGGCACTGTATATTTGGTGTTAATTTGCTTCAGCTTTATATTACATTAATCTTAATCTTATTTCGGCCAGAGTTCTTTCGTCACACTTCTGTGACCTCATCAGTGGTCCTTTGTTTCCTTCCTTCTTATGTGTGTCTCACCTTGCTAAATATCAGCCATTTTGTATTTTGTATTCCTATTGTATGTGTCTACGCATGCGTGTCTTTCAATGTGTCTGTGTCTTTTGTATTCCTATTGTATGTGTCTACGCATGCGTGTCCTTCAATGTGTCTGTGTCTTTTGTAAGTGCATGTGTGTATGGGGAGTGTCTGTATCACCTATATTCTCTGTTAATACGTGTTCGTTTGTATTTGTTTTTATTTATTTATTTGTTCATGTGTGTGTGTGTGTGTGTGTTTTTTTGTTTTTTTTTGTTGTTTTTTTGTGTTTAATTAAATTTTGTTAACGTATGTAGTATTTAATTCCATTTGTTTATCTATGTATTGTATTATACTTTGTTCATATTATTATTGGTTTATGGGTAACATGTTGTCACATGCTGTGGTTTGTGGTTTGTTAGTGGTGTGTGTTAGTGTTCCATTCTAGTTTCCTATTCAGGCTAGGTTTCTCTTCTATTATGTGTGTAGCTTCAGTAATTTGTCTAAGTGCTGCATCACTGCTATGTGTAGATAAGATTTTAATTTCTATGTTGTTGATTGAGCCTCTATGTTCTTGCTCAGCGTGCTGGTACAGAACTGATGAGTTCTTCCCTTCCTTAAGTTCCCTCCAATGTTTGTTTGCCTGCTCCCCTATGCTCCTTGCTGTTTCGCCTACATATGTCATTGTCTTATTTCTGCATCGTCCCTCTGTACATCTTATACTATAGACCACATTTCTGGTTTTGCAGTTCGTATATAAAGCTGAAGCAAATTAACACCAAATATACAGTGCGTGTGTTTTTATTGGCTAAACTGGCAATATGACCATCCCCAAGTACAACAACATCTGTTTCAACACACGATTTCACATCAAAAATCTTGCAAAACAAATATATATATATATATATATATATATATATATATATATATATATATATATATATATATTCCTGTTCCTTTTTTGTCCACGTTTTTTGACGTCCTGTACCTGGATATGCATCTATATATACATGTAGATGTAGGTATGTACATATATGTATGTATATATGCATATGCTCACATATCATTTGTATTATATATATATATATATATCGTGAAAGTATGTTTTGATTATTTGAATGAAGAGAATGAGTTTTTTATGAAAAAGACATTACACTGTAAAATATTTCCGTTTGTTGTGGAAATTATTGACACAGAGGGAATCAACCTACAGTACAGAACAACCTGGAGTATTGAACAATGAAAAGTACAGAGGTATAAGACATTCATACTTTCTGAAAACTGAAATTTTTCAACATGTCTTCCTATATGATAATTGTGTGGAAAGTTCATTTCTACTGTTTTTACCATTAAAAGTGAAAATGGAAGAAGAAAGGAAACAACAGTGTTCAAACAGCAAATAAGATATGTGCAGTTTATGAAGAAGATGGTGTCACAGCTGAGAGAATTGTTTGTAAGTGGTTCACTAGGTTTAGGGGTGAAGATTTTGATCTGGAAGACTGAATGTTCCAGCAGGCCAACAGTTATTGGTGATGACCAAATCGAATCACAGAGATGTTCCACATATCTCATATGAGTGTTATAAGGCATTGGATATGTGAATTGCTTTGATGTTTAGGTACCTCATAGTTTAACAAAAAAAAATTAATAGACAGCATTTCCATCTGAGGTTCTCTGGTCTAACACAACACAAAAAACATAAATAATCCATTTTTGAAGAGAATAATATCAAGTGGTAAAAGATGGATTAATTACAACAATGTGGAGTTAAAAAGTTCCTGAAGGAAACAAAATGAATAAGTTTCAAATCACACCAAAAGCGGTCAGTATCTGCAGAAGGTGATGTTCTGTATGTGTGGTGAGAGTGGAAGAGCATTGTGTATTACAAGCAGCTTCCACAAAAATCAGAAATTGAATTCAGACAATTATTGTTTCCAGTTAAAGGCAGCAGTTGATGAAAAATGTCCAGAACTGACCAATCAGAAGAGTGTCATCTTCCTTCAGGACAATGCTAGGCCTCATGTTTCAAAACTGACCCAATAGAAATTTGTATAGCTTGGCTGGACATTCAGCATCTTGGTGGGTATAATTCATCACAGCGTTTACGCAACCTGAGTTAAGATTTATGTATAGTGTTAATACTTATAATTAAGTTATAAGTAATGTGTTTATCACTATAGATTCATACTCTATAACCATCTATATTTATTACCTCTTCCAAGTCGAAACCATATAAATAAGAAAATATCACCCTTATAAAAGTGGTAAAATCACCACTTTATAAAAGTGATAACTCACTGTTATACAGTGAACAGCATAAAAATTTGCAGACAATGAGAGAGAGGGAGAGAGAGAAACCACACTGTGTCTGAAGAAACAACTTATGAGAGACATTGTATGAACATTCAGAACAGGTCTGTCTAACAATCTGGAGTTGTCTGGAAAAATGTTCGAAACCATCTACATAGCAAGAGAGGAGGCAGGTGAATCAGCCAACTGCCTAAAGTATCAAGACAGTTTTTATAGGAGACAAGATGTTTAATTCTAGAACAATTAAGAAAACCATATCATGCTACAATCTCACACAAATTGGTCAATTTATTGACCAATTATGTGAAACTATCGTGGTTCATTTATAATGTCTGTCTGAGTATCTAGTAGTTAGGTTTCGAATCACTGCTACACTAGAATAAGAATAGAATGGAGAAAGTCCAGAGCGTTATTACTTCTGTTGGCAACAAAAGGTCTCTCTTTTGCTTTCTCTCTCTCTCTCTCACTCACTCCAAATCAAAGGCAGATTCCATGGTACAGGAGCCCTAAACACAAAGGGCATGCAAAGCTTTATAGCAGAGATGCTTGGTGTTTGAACCAGAAGACCTGCTCATTACAGTAAAAATGATATTCTATAAACCACTCAGACATGCTTGAACAAGTGAGATCATGACAACCCTCCCCTCTCCCTGACATATCAAACATTCCTCCCTACCCCACCCCTGCTATCTATAATACTCCTGTGCTCACCTGCAAGAATATCACCATATTACATCCCTACCTTCCCAAAAGGTCCCTCTCACCACTGAACTACTTCCATTCCTCATCATCCCTACCCACATTATTTCAACCAATCAGCCCCCTTTCTCTGCCTTCAGCCACTGTTCTCTCTCCTCTCTGTGTGGAATAAAATAATTTTCTTTCATCAGGAGGACCATCAATCCAAAGAAACAGTAGCTTAGTAGATAAAGCAATTAAGAATATGAGGACAGGGAACGCCCCTCACCCTTCAGGGGTCACCACTGAGATGCTTAAAATATCTGGCAGAGTGAGATATGGTCTAGTCACCCATATAGTTAATCAGGTTGTACACGAGGGAGTCATACCCAATGACTGATGTAGCAATACCATAGTCAAGGTAAAAGTGATGCCTTAAACAGAAATAAATACAGAGGTATCAAATTGCTGGACCAGATCATGAAAATTACAGAGAGTGTTATAGTTCAATTAATTAGGAAGATAATTAGCCTTTCTCTGCTGTGGTATCAGAGGAAGATTAACAGAGAAAATAGTTTTTGTGTGTGTGGCAGATGTGCAGATACAATAAACTATAAGAATGTACAGAGAAATAATTTCCTTAAATCCCAGGAGAATCCTTAGAAATAGTGGCACTCCGTCGATTACGGTGATGAAGGTTTCAGTTGATCCGATCAATGGAACAGCCTGCTCGTGAAATTAAGTGCAAGTGGCTGAGCACTCCACAGACATGTGTACCCTTAACATAGTTCACAGGGAGATTCAACATGACAGAGTGTGACAAGGCTGGCCCTTTGAAATACAGGTACAACAGAAACAAGAAGAAAGGGTGAGAGGAAGTTGTGGTGAAAGAGTACAGCAGGGTTCGCCACCATACCCTGCCGGAGCCTCGTGGAGCTTTAGGTGTTTTCGCTCAATAAACATTAACAACGCCTGGTCTGGGAATCAAAACCGTGATCCTATAACCATGAGTCCGCTGCCCTAACCACTGGGCCATTGTGCCATTGTGCCTCCACATTAGAAGTATAATAGATAGCTGCCATTATGTAGGTGACCAAGTCAGCAGTGGAGGAGGAAGTTCTGAAGGCATAATTGATAAATTAAGAACAGGCTGGGCAAAGTTCGAAGTGCTGCTACCTTTGTTGGTAACAAGGAGCCTCTACCTCAGAATAAAAAGCAGAATGTATGATGCCTATGTACAGTAATGCTACATGGCAATGAGACATGGGCTGTGACTACTGAAGATATGCGAAAAGAAATAAAACCAATATGCTCCGCTGGATGGGTAATACCAGTGTGCATGTAATGCAGAGTGTAAATAACTTAAGAGAAAAATTGGTATAAGAGGCATCAGATGTAGTGTGCAAAAGAGAAGACTGGTCGTGAGATGTGTATGGATGAGGACAGCTGCATAAAGAAGTACCAATCTCTAATTGTTGAGGGAACTTGTGAAAGGGGAAGACCCAAGAAGACATGGGACAAAGCGACGAGAAATAATCTTCAGATGTTAAGCCTCACTGAAGAGACAAGGGACTAAGACTTCTGGCGGTTTGCTGTGCTTAAGAATACATGTGAAGCTAAGTAAAATCATGGCCATCCATACATATAAGCATATCCTTTATGGCCACATATAAATTTATCCTCTATTAAACTCTCTCACAACCCATCTTTCCCCACAGCCGCGCTATCCACTATTCTCCCCCAAGTGCTATCTGCACACATTCCATGCCCAAGTAAAACGCACCCTACCATACCCACTCCCAGCCACATTTAATTCCTCTCACCATCACTTGCTATCTCTACAGCCACTCCAATCCCTCTTCTCTCTCTGCTATCTCTAAACATCTCCCATCACACTCCTATGGAACAGTTTATGTCTATCCCCACTGTACTAATTATACTACACCCATTGTCCTCTGTAAGCAAGCCCCCTCTCTCTCTCTCACTTAAATTGTCTCTATTTCTCTCCCACCTTCTTATCCTTCCTTGTCCCACTGTGGTAGCCGAGTATCTCCTCAATAGCAAGAGGGATACCTCTGTCCTTCTATTATATTCTAATCTCTTGGTTCCACTCCCTCTCTAAGCTGAGAGATCCTTGTCTTGCAAACACATGGGCACTGATGCCATGTAAAAAAACACCTGCGTTGTTAGCACATAGAAAACAAAAACATCTATGCTGGTGTCACATAAAAAGCACCTTGTGTTGCTGTCACAAAAAAAAAAGCACCCTGTGCTGGCACCATGTAGCACCTTGTCTTGGTGCTACATAAAAAGCACCTCATTCTGGTGTCACATAAAGAGCACCCTGTCTTAATGCAACATAAAAAGGGCATACTGTCCTGGTGCCACATAAAAAGCATCCTTGCTAGTGCCTTGTAAAAAACATTTTGTCATAGTGCCACAGGAAAAGCACCCTGTCCTGGTGCCATATAAAAAGTACCTTGTGCTGGTTCTATATACAAAGCACCCTGTCCTGGGCCCACATAAAATGCACCCTTTGCTGCTGTCACATAAGATCCACCCCTGCTACTGACTTGGTCACCTAGGTAACAGAAGCTATCAACTACGTCTAGTTTTTCTCCCTGGAATGTGGCAAAGGTTGTTCTCTGCACATTTTCAGTGTTTATTGCTCCTGAACATCAGTCACATATAAAAACTATCTTCCTAGTTAGCCTTCCTTTGATATTGCTGCACCTCTTATGTGTCCATAGCTTGCACTGGGTACATCTAATAGAGTTTCTACCTATGCCTTGTCTACAGATCGAGCAGGGCCATCTACCTGAAGGAGTTTGTGTTTTATCTACCTTCCTACTTATTAGGACTTTGGTTTTAGCTAGGTTGTCTCTAAGACCCTTCAATTCTAGTCCTTGCTTTCACACCTAAAGCTTCTCCTCTAGTTCTAGTTCCATTCTTGCCACATGACCATACCAGCGCAATCATCTCTCTTGCACACCACAACTGATGCTTCTTAGGTTTATATATAATATATATATACATACATATATATATAAATATATTATATATCTTTAATCAAGCAAATCAACCTCAAGACTTATTCTTTGTAAGTCTAGTACTTATTCTATCGGTCTTTTGCTGAACCGCTAAGTTACAGGGATGTAAACACACCAGCATCAATTGTCAAGTGATGTGGGGGAACAAACACAAACACACATACATACATATACATATATATATATATATATATATATATATATATATATATATATATATATATATGTAGTGAAACTATCGCCATTATATACAAACAAGTTCAGGCGTAGCAGAGAGCAGCCTGCCATATCCATCACGTGACTGACTATTCTTTGCATGGGTAAATTATCTCCACCCGTTCGTCCCGGGACGTAAACTGACCAGCCATAGCCCCTAATAAGGTCACGTGATAGTGTTTTTCTAATGCTTCTCTGGAGCCTACCTTCAGCTATAAATAGCCTAAATTATACCCGGCAAATTCGTCGCGCCTCAGATCTCCTTTGAGATCTGGCCGCCGACCACACACGTGTAACACAGCAGCAACCAGTTTCCAGCGACGACATCAACACCATCGTACAACTACGAACTACAAGCATCGCCCCCGACGTCGCCAACAGCAACACGACACTACGACTACCAGCATCGTCCCCGCCAGCGTCAACATGGCTCTACACGTACACTAGCTACCAACAGCTAACCGCAGAATCTCTCTTCGATCCTGTTTGTGTGAATCACCTCACCACGAAATAATAGCCAAGAACCCAGCCTGCGAAGAACATCTGTATTCAAGAACCCGGCTTGGCATGGAAGCCCTAACATCACAACTAGTGATCGCTCTGCCCCACACGCCTTAACTTCTTATATACAGACACTTACCACTGTGTACTCTAAGAACTGGTATCTTAAATCCTTATACGTGTTACTGACTCTATTCAATACTGTGTATCTCTCGTACCCACATACATGTATCACTTACACACACTATTTTCTTTACATGACGGCCTGTCTTTTATTGTGTTTCATTATGTCGCATTCACTCACACACAGACATACAATTTAATGCTACAATAAATCCTACTGTTATTCATCTCATACGGTTGTGTTCCTATCGTCTTCCTTACTGGCATTTCTTAGTTCTCTATGTTATCGAAGTATAACATATTTATCATTTTATATTTTTGTGTTCGACCGTGTGACGCGTTTAATAAAGGAGCCTGTTTTTTCATTCGTCACCATTTCTCCTTTTGGTTCGCACGGTCGTTCTTACATATATATATATGATGGGCTTCAAATTTCAGTGTAGCAGAGAACCTAACAGATAATCCTCCCACCTGATGATTCCAAATCCTAAACCCGTTGCCACCCAAAATCGACACCAGTGTGCTCCTCCAAAGCCCTATCCTCACACCAATAACCCCCGCCCACCTGATTGGACTAAACAAACAAAAACCTGCAATGTTATCTGATTCCACCCCCACCCCCGATGTTCAAACTCGAGTACCTAAACTCTTCTTCCCCCTGTTCAAAAGACACTTCCCTAAATCCAGCTCCCTTTGAAAAACACTTAAATCCCAACCTATAAAATTGTCTAACTCCACTACCACCAACAATGCCAAAGTAATCTGACATCTTAACAACAAGAAACTCAGAAACCCACAACCAGCTAACCTCCACCCTAATAACAAAACTCAACCTAACCCCCAGCTCCATACATATAAACCCAGAACAACAATCAATCCCCTTACCAACACTAACCCTTAAACCTCCTACTATGATTCCACTGGTAATACCTGATCCTTAAACTTACCTCAAGACTCAACTATACCTCATGAAAAAATAAAGAATAATACAGATGATACCATAATACACACCCTCTCAATGCCTCCCTCAAGCAACTAATAAATACCAATTTTAACGCCACCACTAATAATGAACCTAACACTGGTCCTTCACTAAATAACAGTTACCCCGCAAATTCATCCAGAACACCACCTGTGAACCTATGCAGCTTCAAGTGCCCAACCTCCTGCCCTTTAGATAATTGCTGTCTTACTAAAAACAACATTTACAAGTGCACAGTATCAGCTGCCAACCATAACTACATATATATCAGATCATGCAGCACCACCATCAAAGCTAGAGTGGGCAACCACTACTCCAGCTTGAAGTCCCAAACAAAATCCAACAGTACATCTTTATCTCAGCTTATCCACAAACTCAAGAGCAAATCAATTTCTTATACTCTCAAGCAGTCCATAGTCACTCATACTAAACCATACTCTGGCTATAATAAAAAGTGTGATCACTGCATAGCCGAAGTCTTAACTATTATGCAATCCATGGGTTGTCTTAACGAACACGACAGGGTAATTAATACATGCAAACATCAATTACGCAACCTATTCTCAAAATACAAATAACAACCCCTCCGCCGCATCATTTCCTAACCCGCCCCCACTGTTATCATAGACATTCCCCTTCACTCACAACCTCTAAATATTAAACCACCAATCATCATCATCATCATCGTCGTTCAACGTCCGCTTTCCATGCTAGCATGGGTTGGACGATTTGACTGAGGACTGGTGAAACCGGATGGCTACACCATGCTCCAATCTAATTTGGCAGAGTTTCTACAGCTGGATGCCCTTCCTAACGCCAACCACTCAGAGAGTGTAGTGTTTGCTTTTACGTGTCACCTGCATGAAAACGGCCACGCTCGAAATGGTGTCTTTTATGTGCCACCCGCACAAGAGCCAGTCCAGGGGCACTGGCAACGATCTCGCTCGAAAACCCTACAACGGCCAGTCAGGCGGTATATATATATATATATATATATATGTCTGTACGCATTGTCGTCGTCGTTTAACGTCCGCTTTCCATGCTAGCATGGGTTGGACGATTTGACTGAGGACTGGTGAAACCAGATGGCTACACCAGGCTCCAATCTGATTTGGCAGTGTTTCCACAGCTGGACGCCCTTCCTAAAGCCAACCACTCAGAAAGTGTAGTGGGTGCTTTTACGTGTCACCCGCACGAAGGCCAGTCAGGCGGTACTGGCAAAGGCCACGCTCATCTCGCTCGAGAAACCTCATGTGTCACCCGCACAATAGCCAGCCCAGGGGCACCAGCAACGATCCCGCTCGAAAAATCCCAGAACCCCACACAAGAGCCAGTTCAGCGGCACCGGCAACGATCTCGCTCGAAGAAATTTCATGTGTCACCAGCACAAGAGCCAGTCTAGGGGCACTGGCAACGATCTCGCTCGAAAAACCTCATGTGTCACCCACACAAGAGCCAGCCCAGGGGCACCAGCAACGATCCCGCTCGGAAGATTTCATGTGTCGCCCGCACATGAGCCAGTCCAGGGTCACTGGCAACGATCCCGTCTCGCTCAAGGCATTTCATGTGTCACCCGCACAAGAGCCAGCCCAGGAGCACTGGCAACGATCCTGCCCGAAAGATTCCATGTGTCGCCCGCACACGAGCCAGCCCAGGGGCACCGGCAATGATCTCGCTCGAAAAACCTCATGTGTCACCCACACAAGAGCCAGCCCAGGGGCACCAGCAACGATCCCGCTCGGAAGATTTCATGTGTCGCCCGCACATGAGCCAGTCCAGGGTCACTGGCAACGATCCCGTCTCGCTCAAGGCATTTCATGTGTCACCCGCACAAGAGCCAGCCCAGGAGCACTGGCAACGATCCTGCCCGAAAGATTCCATGTGTCGCCCGCACACGAGCCAGCCCAGGGGCACCGGCAATGATCTCGCTCGAAAAACCTCATGTGTCACCCACACAAGAGCCGGCCCAGGGGCACCAGCAACGATCTCGCTCGAAAGATTTCATGTGTCGCCCGCACACGAGCCAGTCCAGGAGCACTGGCAACGATCCCGCTCAAAACATTTCATGTGTTGCCCGCACATGAGCCAGTCCAGGGGCACCGGCAACGATCCTGCTTGAAAAAAACCCTCATGTTTCACCCGCACAAGAGCCGGCCCAGGGGCGTCGCCCGCACATGGGCCAATCCAGGGGCACTGGCAATGAACCCACTCAAACATTTCATGTGTCACCCGCACAAGAGTCAGTCTAGGGGCACCGGCAACGATCTCGCTCGAAAGATATCATGTGTCACCCGCACATGAGCCAGTCCAGGGGCACTGGCAATGATCCCGCACGAAAGATTTCATGTGTCGCCCGCACATGAGCCAGTCCAGGGTCACTGGCAACGACCCTGCTCGAAAAAATTTAATGTGTCACCCGCACATGAGCCAGTCCAGGGGCACCGGCAACAATCTCGCTCGAAAAAGCCTCGTGTGTCACCCGCACAAGAGCCAGTCCAGTGGGCACTGGCATCGATCCCGCTCGAAAGATTTCATGTGTCTCCCGCACATGAGCCAGTCTATGGGCACTGGCAACGATCCCGCTCGAAACATTTCATGTGTCACCCGCACAAGAGCCAGTCCAGGGGCACCGGCAACAATCTCGCTCGAAAAAGCCTCGTGTGTCACCCGCACAAGAGCCAGTCCAGTGGGCACTGGCATCGATCCCGCTCGAAAGATTTCATGTGTCTCCCGCACATGAGCCAGTCTATGGGCACTGGCAACGATCCCGCTCGAAACATTTCATGTGTCACCCGCACAAGAGCCAGTCCAGGGGCACTGGCAACGATGTCGCTCGAAAGATATCATGTGTCGCCCACACATGAGCCAGTCCAGGGGCACTGGCAACGATCCCGCTTGAACGATTTCATGTGTCACCCGCACATGAGCCAGTCCAGGGGCACCGGCAACAATCTCGCTCGAAAAACCTCATGTGTCACCCACACAAGAGCCGGCCCAGGGGCACCAGCAACGATCTCGCTCGAAAGATTTCATGTGTCGCCCGCACACGAGCCAGTCCAGGGGCACTGGCAACGATCCCGCTCAAAACATTTCATGTGTCACCCGCACATGAGCCAGTCCAGGGGCACCGGCAACGATCCTGCTTGAAAAAAAACCTCATGTTTCACCCGCACATGAGCCAGTCCAGGGGCACTGGCAACGATCCCGCTCGAAAGATTTCATGTGTCGCCCGCACATGAGCCAGTCCAGGGTCACTGGCAACGACCCTGCTCGAAAAAATTTAATGTGTCACCCGCACATGAGCCAGTCCAGGGGCACCGGCAACAATCTCGCTCGAAAAAGCCTCGTGTGTCACCCGCACAAGAGCCAGTCCAGTGGGCACTGGCATCGATCCCGCTCGAAACATTTCATGTGTCACCCACACAAGAGCCAGTCTATGGGCACTGGCAACGATCCCGCTCGAAAAACCTCATGTGTCACTCGCACAAGAGCCAGTCCATGGGCACTGGCAACGATCTCGCATGAAAGATATCATGTGTCGCCCGCACATGAGCCAATATATTCCCATTATATTCACAATAACCTCTTATTTCTTGTTTATATCTATCTTTATCTTACCTTATTATTTATACCATTTAATTTCTCTTTTCTACCTGCCCCTACACCCTTCCCCACCCCACCTTTGTATACTTACAAGTACATACATACACCTACATAAACCTCTACTATTTCATATAGCACACACACACACTCCTTAATTCCTAGATTGTAGTATTCTTCATCTTTTAGCCTACTACACCATCACTTCAAGCATATTGTTTTCTCCTTCTACACCACAAATGGTTCCCCCACCACCTCTTCCCTCCACATTATCTTTTCAAATACCAATCCCCTAGCATATCTCTAAATGACCCTATTGAAACCACTTGTGGAATGACCTTGCTTAAATTCCTTACAACTCTTCCACTCACTTATTTTTTTAATCCTTTTAGTCTTTTCTATATTCCTTTCTTTCTTACACTCCTAATTTTCTCTTCACAATATATTCTCCATTCTAACCATGTTCTCTACACATTCTGATGGAATCATTTGCGTGTTGGCCTGTGTCTCCTTACCACAAGGTAAACTTTCATTTAAGCAAGATACCCTTGGCCTGAAGAGTAACCTGCAGTAAATACCTCACTTGAATATTTACCACTTCCAGGATTCTGCTCACCATAAAACAAATGTAGCCCAGATGTTATCTGTTCCGTTCCTTAACTCTTGTATTTTATTTGCAAACCTGGAAACCCTGCATGCCTACCATGAAATATAAAACATTTTTTTTTTTTTTCTGTTTACCATACTTCCATACGGAAAGTTGCTTTTTATATTTTCTACTAGACTACCCATGACTCCTTGAGTCACCTGGAAAGTCTGAGTTTCCCAGCAAAGGAGTTTTGTTCTGTGGGTTTTTTTTTCTTTTCCAGGTTATTTTGCATGTTTTAAACAAATGTGACATTGAAATCACACATAAACGGCTCCTTTCCCCAGAAAAGGAAAGATTTGGCTGCTATTTCTTGCACACCCTACTACCACGTAACAGGTATTTCGGGTCCTTTATCGCAAGTAGCTGTTACATGGTAGCAGGGCGTCTAGAAATAGCAGCCAAATCTTTGGAGCTGAGATACATTGAATGCACTCGAAAAATTTTTTGCAATGGTATTCCCTTGGGACAATCTTTCGGTTTGACTCTCAGAACAGTCATCCGGATCAGCTGGTTTTGTTCATTAATTTTTGTAAAAAATTTCTATTTATTTACTTTTGTTTTAAAGTGAAAGAGAGGAGAAAGTGAAAAATGTATGAACATGTATATGAAATGGATGTGTGTGAGAGAGGCAGAGAGAGAGAGAGAGTGCCACTTACACATACATGAGAACACATACGTTCACTCACTCATTCACTCGCTCTCTCTCTCTCTCTCTCACACACACACACAAATGCATATGTACATACAAAAAAGATGTACACATGTATTGATATATGTACGTATACATGACAACACACCCCTTCACTCACTCACTCTCTCTCTCTCTTTTTCTCTTTCTCTTTCTTTTATACGCACACATGTCCATTTCATATACGTGTACATAATATATCTTTCACTTTAAAACAAAAGTAAATAAATAAAAATTATTTACGGAAATTAACAAAGTCCAGATGACAGTTCTGAGAAAAAAAAGCATTAAAATATTGTTTGTTTAAAATATAAATACTTACTGTACAAACAACTTACATTTTTGAAATTACATTCAATTAAAAATATTTCTAAATGATTAAAATTTTGTGTATGTCAAAAACTAGATGTTTTTTTTTTCTAAGAGAGCGCAAAGATTATGTGTGTGTATATGTCACAGATAGCAGACGTGTGTTTGTGTTGATTGACACACCATGACATTCATTATATGCGTGTGTATTTTGCATGTATGTTGATGTCACAGAAGCCATGGTTTTTTTGGTCAAGAAATAACAAACAAAAATTGTGTTTAATTGTTTCCATTAATAAATAGAATTCCAAATATCACAAAAATTTGTACTGCTCTGCCAAAGGTAAGCATGAAAGTAAAATATACTATTTCTACACACAAACATCTCTAGAGTTTTAGTATTATTAAGATGGTTTGCTTGAAGTTAACCTTCGTCCTACACCTCGATCTTTGGATCTTACATTTATATATATATATACTAGCAGAAATACCCGGCTTTGCCCAGGTTAAAGAGAATAATGAAATCTAAAAACGCCGTCTAGACTATGCAACCCTCAACTGTTAGTAGCTACGATACCATATTTCTACATTAATAACTCTCCAATCCATGCCAGCATGGAACATAGACATTAAGTGGAATGCCAGTCTCTCATCTAGGAGGGCCTTGAAATCAATGTTACCAACTGGGGACTATGTGTGTCGCAGTGATAATAAAAAGACCCAAAGGAGGTCTGCAATGAAATAATTTTACTCAACACTTTACAAGTGAATCAGTGGAGACAAAGATGCGTCTCATTTACTTGACAATTTATGCACCACATTGCAGAAATCACAATGTAAGTATATCTGAAAGGGTAGTCTTACACCGTTGTACCGTTGAATTACAAATAATGCTCATCTGTTATGTTCGGGTTAAAATTTTATCAACATCAAAAATATATGAATTTTCATGGGAGTTATGGCCGTTATACATAGAATATAATTTCCAAATTTCATAAAGATCCGTTCAGTACTTTTGACGTAGTTTTGGATAAGAAAACAAATTACTAATGTGTGTGTTTGTGTGCATGTGTTTGTGTGTGATGGGTGTATATATGTATAGATATGTGTATACATGTATATATATGTATATATGTGTACATATTACATGTACATCTATATATATATACATCTACACATATGTATACATATACATGTATGCATATAGATCTATATCTATATATATATATATATCTATACATATACGTGTACATATACATGTATATATATATATACATGTATATGTATACATATACATCTCTTTCTCTCTCTCTGAAAGTATCTGTAATTACAGTATCGAAATGTGATTGTTTCAGTTAGTGGAATAACGTGTACATATACATCTATATGTATACATATACATCTCTGTCTCTCTCTTTCTCTCTCTCTCTGAAAGTATCTGTCACTACAGTATCGAAATGTGATTGTTTCAGTTAGTAGAATAGTTTCATTTTTAAAGTGAAAGTATTTGACATGAGTGTTTTTGTTTCACTTTTGACACGTAATACTTAAATAGTGGAGGAAATATTATGTTGCCGTGGGCTCGAACTCTGCAAGAAGTTAAATTTTTTTTGACTAAAACACAACTGGAACCCTAAGTAAGGCATGTGTAAAATTTGAATGAAATTGGTTGCGTAGTTCTCGAGTTTTAGGGATTCACACACACAGACAGACAGACAGACACACATTCTCATTTTTATATATATATATATAAGCTTGACGGACCTCATAGCTCAAATTACTCATATGTCAAATCAGTTTTCCCCATTGAAATGAATTGAAATACCATTAATCCATTCTGGGTCCCCCAAAAAACACCGCAATTTTTTTTGTTACATGTTTTTAAATAAGAAAAACGTATTTATAAATAATGAATATTGTATAAAAAAAAACAATACAATGTACTGCAATAAATTGGTTTTATCAAGTATAATGTACAGCATTTACCTTGGAGATCAGACGAGTTGAGGAGAAGGGCTGAACTGAATAACTGAATCTTATTCACTGATTTTTGCCCTTTTCGCCACTCTTTCCTCACTTTCATCTGCAGGAGTTTTCAATAAAAACCTGTCCAATGAGGTCTGTTTCATCCTCCATTTCAGAATGTTTCTGAAATGAGTGAGGCAAGTGTCATTAAATAGCACAGTCGCACGCCCAGTTGCAACATTTTCTGGGTGTTTCTTTTGAATAAAGTCTGAAAGTTTCTCCCACATTCCCTTTATTACACTTGAAGAAATAACCTCCTCCGCATCACCTATTCCCTGCAAAACCTCCATGTGCTGCTGCGTCTGTAGCTCCTCCCTTGTCAGTTCCTCGGAGTGCTCCTGGATGAACTTGTTGACGTCACCTTCATCCACGTCCAGGCCCATGGACTTGCCAAGAGACACAATCTCCTCCACCACTGCTGCTTCGGATTCAAGTCTTTCAAAGTCCATTTCAGACACAACCTCAGGCCACAGCTTCTTCCATGCAGAGGTCAAGGTCCTCTTTGTAACACCCTGCCAGGCCATATCGATAATTCTGAGACATATCACGATGGTCCTTCCAGAACTCTCGAAGGGTGAGGTTTGTGCTCTCTATCACCTCAAAGCAGGTGCTTGGTAAAGAACTTCTTGAAATTAGAAATTACCTGCTGATCCACGAGCTGCAGGATAGGGGAGGTGTTAGGTGAAAGGTAGACTTGAACTCTTCAAGGATGTCATCTTCGAGGTTAGGTGGGTAAGCAGGTGCATTGTCCAGGACAAGAAAGGCTTGCAGAGGTAGGTTATTTTCCTTGAGATATTTCTTAATGTCAGGACCGAAGATCAAATTCACCCACTCTACTAAGAACTGCCCTTGGATTTACCCTCCACATAACCTGCAGTTTTTCTTTCAGAATCCTATGTGACTTAAAGGCTCTGGGGTTTTCCAAACGATAAATGAGCAGTGGCTTAATCTTGCAATTGCTGTTTGCATTGGCACACAATGCAGGGGTTAGCCTATCCTTCATGGGTTTGTGGCCTGGCATTCTCTTCTCTGTTTTTATATAAGTCCTCCTTGGCATCTTCTTCCAAGACAGTCCTGTCTCATCACAGTTGAAGACTGGCAAAAGTTTTGAAGTGATCCTCAGCTGCCTTCATATCCGCACTCGCTGCCTCACCATGCCTGACAAGGGAGTGAGTGCCAGTCCTCCTTTTAAAATTCTTGAACCATCCCCCTCTGGCTTTAAATGGCTCACCCGATGCCTCATCCATACAAGTGCCTGGGGTCTGCTGCAGTAAACTGGTGTAAATAGCTTATGCCTTCTCACAGAGTATAGCCTCCATCATGATATCTCCGGTGAGCTGCTTCTCTGTCAACTACACCATCAGCAACTTCTCCGTATTTTCATGGATAGATGTCTACTGTTTAGAAATTATTTTAATGCCTTTGGCTGGCATTGTAGCCTTTATTGACTCCTTCTGCTTCAGTATGGTACAGATCGTGGAAGTGCTACACTCATATTGCTTTGCCATGTCAACTACACACACACCTTCAGCATGTTTCTCAATAATTTCTTTCTTTAATTCCATGCACATTATCCACTTTTTCTTCTCACCACTGTCCTTCGCACTCACTTTCTATGTACCCATGGTTGGAAAAAAGGAAATTTTGCAAAATAACAGCAAGAACAATTGTGAGCACAACACTGATGCTTCTGTAGCCTGCAATGACTAATTAAGCATTTTAGCACCTGTTTAGCTAACGATCTTCGCACTTGCTAACATGCATGTCTGTCAAACTATAAGACACAGGATGCTGGGCAGATGTCATGATGTTCACTGTGGTGATCGTTATGCCAACTAGTGCTGGAGTATCTGAAACTGGCTTCTAACCCAAATTTTAGCTCGTAACTCAAAGCAAAAAAATCGGCCAAGAGACAGCGCGTATCTCAAAAAACTCGTTAGTTGGGACACTCGTAAGTCAAGGTACCACTGTGTATTTATATATATATATATTTCGACAATACACTTCATATAAGTATATAGTATAAACATAGTATGTGTATATGAATTATATATGAACTTATTGTATAGTGCTCAGGTGCACTACAACAATATATCAATATCTATCATAGTATGTGTGTCTGTGTGTATGCACACCCCATCACCACTCGACAGTCAGTGCTGATTTGTTTAAATCACTAAGCAGTTTGGCAAAAACGAGTAACAGAATAAGAACCAAGCTTCAAAAACAGATGAGTACCAGAGTCAATTTTCTCAATCAAACCATTAAATGTGTTGCCCCAGCAAGGCCACAGATCAATGACTGAAACATGCAAACGGTAAACATATTCATATATGTACATGTGTATGCACACACATTTACACAATAGTCTTACATCTAACAAATTTTGTAGATTCCGGGAGATTGATATTCAACTTAGGCAATACTTAGTGATGATAGAGAGGAGTGGGGGTCAAACACCAAAACCACATGGTTTCAAAGTGAACTTCATACCACACAGCAGTGCATCTGCTTATACACAATATTAAAGAGGGGGTGAAGTGTAACTGTATGTTTAAGAAGTTTATTTCCCAACATGGTTCCAAGTTCAGTCCCACTGTGTAGCAAGTGTCTTCTATTATAGCCTTGGGCCAATTAAAACACTGAGTGGATTTGGTGGACGGAAACTGAAAGAAGCCCATCGAATATATATATGTAGTTGGATTAGGTACTTCAGTTGAAGCACCAAGTCAATGCAGTATTATCCGCACAGCTCGGAGTAAGGCAAAAAAAATCAAAATAAGCAACAGAATATCAAGTAGTAATGCTGTACTACCGTTTCAAGTGGCTCCATTTAATTGAACAATGCAATCATTACATCAATTTAAATGCAATGCTATCATCAGCTGCACAAATAAATAAATGGAATTTTAACAAGTAGGACACATCATTAATATATATATATATATATATATATATATATAAAATAGTATGTAAAAGCACAAGTATGACTGCATGGTGTGGATGCGTGTGTGTGGGGGCGAAATTCCGCTTTAAGTACACCATATAATCTCTCATAACATTTTAATTATTTGGAATTTTCAGAATTTTTTGTGAATTTGTTCTACACACAGAAATTTATACAACTGGGAAAAAAGTTTTGTTCTTAATTTTTTTTTTTTTATCACAGCTTAAAATACAGACATTCCTAAGTTTTAGCTTTCAGTCCCAGCAAAATGTGTTTATGGGGAGAAAGATATTGGAAAACATCAATACGTTAATGACAAACGAGAACAGTACGAGGTGGTCGTTAAGACGGGCTAAAAATAATGGCTGAATACCCCTTAACTCATGCTTTTTTTTTTTTTTTTTTGCATAGTCCTATGAATTCCCGTATGTAGAACAAATTTGCGGACGTTTTCTGAAAACTTACAGGGCATACTTAAAGTCAAGCAAACGCTATGCAGGATTATGGGTTATTTTTGGTTGGATTTTGTATCTAACGAACGACCTTTACTCAGAATTTGGGATGCGCTTGTTACATGCGTGATCCGGGAGCTTGTGACTGGTCATTGGTCGATTTTCTGAGTTGGATCCTGCGTATTGAGACCTCCTCTATGAGGTACCGACCAGGGTGACAGCATGTGTTGGTAAGTCACATGTCACCTGGACGCGGCGGATGGGCAAATAAATATCTCACAGAGATGGGAATAGACCGGGACACTGCTCGGAAAGAAAATATAGACAAATGGTAACGAGGCATGCTCCAATACCATTCATTATGTGTGTGTGATTATATATATATATATGATTATGTGTGCGTATGTGTGATTATATATATATATATATCATCATCATCATCATCATCATCGTTTAACGTCCGCTTTCCATGCTAGCATGGGTTGGACGATTTGACTGAGGACTGGTGAAACCGGATGGCAACACCAGGCTCCAGTCTGATTTGGCAGAGTTTCTACAGCTGGATGCCCTTCCTAACGCCAACCACTCAGAGAGTGTAGTGGGTGCTTTTACGTGTCACCCGCACGAAAACGGCCACGCTCGAAATGGTGTCTTTTATGTGCCACCCGCACAAGCCAGTCCAGGGGCACTGGCAACGATCTCGCTCGAAAATCCTACAGGAGCCAGTCAGGCGGTACTGGCAACGGCCACGCTCAAAATGGTGCATCTCATGTGCCACCCGCACAAGAACCAGTCCAGGGGCACTGGCAACGATCTTACTTGGCTTGCCGGGTCTTCTCACGCACAGCCCATTTCCAAAGGTCTCGGTCCGTAGTCATCGCCTCGGTGAGGCCCAATGTACGAAGGTCTTGCCTCACCACCTCAGCCCAGGTCTTCCTGGGCCTACCTCTTCCACGGGTTCCCTCAACTGTTAGGGTGTGGCACTTTTTCACGCAGCTATCCTCATCCATTCTCACCACATGTCCATACCAGCGCAATCGTCTCTCTTGCACGCCACAACTGATGCTTCTAATGTTCAGCTTTTCTCTCAAGATACTTACACTCTGACGGGTATTCACATTGATATATATATATATATATATATATATATATATATATATATATATATATATATATATATATATATATATATATATATATATATATATATATATATATATATATATATATATATATATATATATATATATATATATATATATATATATATATATATATATATATATATATATATATAGTTCAAATTTACAGAAAACAAAAAAGACAGACACATGCGCGGCTGTGTGGTAAGAAGCTTGCTTCCCAACCACATGGTTCCGGGTTCAGTCCCACTGCATGGTACCTTGAGCAAGTGTCTTCTACTATAGCCTTGGGCCGACCAAAGCCTAGTGAGTGGATTTGGTAGACGGAAACTGAAAGAAGCCTGTCGTATACGTATATATTTATGAGTATGTGTCTTTGTGTTTGTCGCCCCACCACATCACCACCTGACGACCGGTGTCGGGTGTGCTTAAAGGTTCGGCAAAAGAAAACAGATAGAATAACTACTATTTCTTCGATTAAAAATCCCTTTAAGGCGGTGCCCCAGCATGGACGCAGTCAAATGACTGAAACAAGTAAATAAAAGAATATATACGCGTATGTGTCTGTGTTTGTCACAATCAACGAGTGCTGATCTGTTTGTGTCCCCACAATGTGGCCGTAAGTACCAGGCTCTAAAAAAATTAAATACTGGAGTCGATGCATTCGACCGCAGTCTAAAGACCGAAAAAAAGATACACATATACACACACATATAGTCTATATCTGTTATGAACTCATTTTTCCTGAGTTACGAGGACGATACATGTGAATTTTCCGAACCTCCTCTCTCTCTCTTTCCGCTCTCGCAAAAAAATTTCCCATCAAATTCCAACATAATCGGAATCTACAACATCTGAAGCGTATTTGTAGAAAATTTCAGTTAAAAATATCCGTTTTCCGAAAGTTACGAGGAAACAAAGTGATGGTGGGGCACACTTGTGTAGGTATGCTTACATTTACATATATTATACATATATTTATTAAATAAATATTCTGTGCGCGTATGGGTGTGTGTGTGTGCTCGCGTATTGCGGGTCATAATTAAAAGAAGCACTTTTACCTGTCCCAGTTATAGTCCCATTTCACACTTGGATTGTGTGTCGACCAAGCAGCGTAGACGTTTTTCAAATTGCTCCACATATCTTCTTGATTTGGGTTGGTACCAAAAATAACTGCAGCCGTGGCTGCAGTTGACACTGCACCAAATACACGAACGGCATGTTTCCACTGAGGCATCGTTGATAATATCTAAACTTGTGGGCTATTTTGATCAAGGACCTTTTTCTCCTTTAAAAGCTTGCTACTTAGTGTGTTCGCGGTATCTGTTTTCCTATATCTTTTGTTGTGTGACTTCCTTTACTTTTTTCTTTCTTTTGTCTTTTAGTTAACCTTAGTTTGTTAATGAAGCAGGGTCTGTTGTTCTTCAGCTGATCGAAGAATCCTATGATAACAAGAGAAGTAATTTCATGTGATGAATATTTGTAAGCAGCAATGTATTTACGGGTGTTAAGTGAGTTCCGATGTGTGACGTTAAAAGTGAAATAAGCGTTTAAAGTCCTGATAACCGAAGCATTGGTGTGAACGGGGCGATAACTTGTGTTGAGAAGAATAGTGATGATCCATCTTCGTAATCTTTATGACCTTTTAATCAAATGGTAATCCTAATTATAAAATAGATTTTGTATTATTCAAACATAAAAGTTGTTTTATTCAATAAAACAAACAGTGCAATGTTGTTTGCACATCTTTTTTGTGTTGTTTTAAACATTAATAAAAATAAATCAATTACCGTGAATTATCAAATGCGCCAAAACCATTTCATTTAATCTGTATGTTCAAAAGTAAGATAGATTACGAAAATGAAAAATAATTAGGGGGGGGGGGCATAATTTTTCACTTTCGATTCTTTTTGATTTTACTTTTTTTTGCAGAGTGGGATCTTTTCTGTTTGGGTGCTAATTTTCAATCTCTTCGATTCCTGCTAGAATTGATTTTATATTCGGTGTAACGATATAGTTTTATATGCTAATCACTGCTTTGAAATTCATTTTCACAATAAATCAATAAATAAAGAGTTATTAGCTTTTAAAGTTTGCAAATTTATGGTAATTTTAGCTAATCGTAAGCCACAGACATATTCATGCCTGTTTCCATAGTAACAAGTCAAATATGAGAGTTCTTTGTCTGCGCGAAAGCACGTGTTGACAAATATATTCCAGTCGTTGAAGTGATCGTTGGATGTGCTAAACATAGCGGCCAAATAGGCCTTAAATCACGCACTAAAAAATCTTTTGTTTTATTTTTGGATAATCATATGAATTCCCATGTGTAGAAAACAAATTCGTAAAAATTTTCTGAAAATTCCAAAAAATAAAAAAAAAGTTATGAGGGGTTATGTGGCGTGCCAAAAGCAGAATTTTATGTTTACTGTTGACAACACGTGTTGTCACGCACAAAATCCTGTTTTCTGACTGGGAGAAAATTAGGAAATTTTAAACTGCTATAACTTCTTTTTCTTTCTTTTTTTCTTTTTTTTTTTTTCTAGAAATAGGGAAATATCTTCTGAGATTCAGCTTAGAAAACTAGGATCTTTGTGATTTGACGGGCAACATTTTTTTACATAACCCTAACCCTAAAACCATAACTCTAAAACCCGAACCCTAACCCTAAAACCCTAAACCCTTACTGGGGAATAATGATATAATTAAACAGGGAATAACACACTTGACACCGAACAGCACTAACTGTATTCAGCTGAATAGACGTCAGTGATTGGTTGAAATTACAGAAATACGACAACTTTAACCTGAAATAACTTGCAATGTACAATTTTTTGTTAAGAAGGTTAAGAGAAGTTGTTTTATATGACACATTCTACCAGTGTCCCAAGTTTGAAAGTGTTTCGTTAAGAAAACAAGTGTTGCCCATCAAATCAGAAAGATCTGAAAACTACATTAATGTAACAAATTTTAAAGTTTTCAATAAACTTTGAATTTCTCGAAAATTGGCTGCTAAACTGAAAACATCCTCAAATTGTTTTAAACAGGCATGGCTGTGTGACAAGAAGCTTGCTTCCCAACCACATGGTTCCAGGTTCAGTCCCATCAAATCAAAATTTCAAGAGGAAGTCAAAACTAATAGTTTATAGAAAAAGGGATGAGTGAAAATACACTCACACACACACACATATGCACACATGCACATGTGCACATGTTTCTCACTTTAGATTAGTAATTCTACTGTGCTTAACACATACAGATCTAAAAAAATTACAGTTTTTGACTCACTAGATAAGTTCATAGGAATGTCAAAACTTGGAAATTTTAGAGACAATCCAATAAGTTCTTAATATGAATCTTGTATAGAGTGCTCAGGTGCACAACTCATCAGAAAAAGTAACCAAAAGTGCATGAACTGAATAATGCACAGAAAGTGAACAGTGGATGAGTTATTTAAAACAAAATGTGGAGGGGCATCAGGTGTACTGGTGACAAATTTTGGGAAGCATTGAAGTTTTAAAGAATGTAGTGTTCCAACAGCTAACAACTGATGTATGAAGTTTATTCCAAGCTTCAGTAATTCTGTGCCTGAAAAAATAATTTCTAAAAGTTATCGGTGCTGTGTTGTTTTTGGTTTAAAGTATGTACACAAGTGTTAGACATATGGGATTCAAAGAAATATTCAAGGGTGTTGTTGGAAAGTTGTTGGATAACCTTGTGGATGTCTACCAAGTCAGTTGCTAGGCATTGGAGCTTTAATGTGTCCTTGCCCCAGGATGGAAGACTTTCAGAGTATGAAAGATATACCTGTTGGCAAGTATACATATGATTGTGCATTTCTGAACAGTTTCCAGAAGATTGATAAGCTAAGAAAAATAGGGGTTCCAGACTGTGATGCAAACTCTAAGTGTGGACATACCATAGTCATGTACAACTTTGAATAGATAACTGGAGAGCAGCTGACAAAGGTGTAGTGAACAGCAACCAAATTTCTGAGTCGAGATTCAAAACTGAATCCACACTTTCCTACATGTTCTCAGCCTATTGTTTTCACCTGTTGCACTAGGAAATTTATGAGAATGAACCATACCCTAACTCTTAGAGCTTCACAATACAAACAAGGGTCAAAACTGATACAGAGAAAAATCCATTGTTTTTAAAAGCTTGACCTAATTTAGTTACAAAGAATATAAATAAATACACAAAGACAAATTTCTGTGTCCCTCTTTGGTTGCTACTTCTGATCTGGCAGTACATCTATCTTTCTCCTTCTTCCAGTTCCAATGGAGAAGCAATGCTTTTTTGTGTAGAGCAATACAACTCTTACTCTAATTCTCTCTTTAGTAGTCTCTCACAGATGAATTTACTATCTACACATTGATGACTCTGTTGATATAAAGGTTTTATTGAGTGATGCTAAGAAACCCAGGCCCTCTTGACAATTTTAGAGATGTAAACTTCCTTTCTAATTTTAACAGAGTTGAAATGATTTTTTTTTAACAAGTGTAACTGTGTGGTAAGAAGCTTGCTTCCCAACTTCATGCTTCCTGGTTCAATCCCAGGTTCTCATTCTTAAGGTGTGTGTGTGTGAGAGAGAGAGAGAGAGAAAGAGAGAGAGAGAGAGAGAGAGAGAGAGAGAGAGAGAGGGAGAGAGAGAGAGAGAGAGAGAGAGAGAGAGAGAGAGAGAGATTTCATCATAAGGGAACTAATTGTGTCCTAGGAAGAATACATGGAGGAAGCTCATGAAAGAAAACTTGTTAAATATCAGTTATCTGGTAGAACAGTGCTAAAATGAAGGGCTGATAGGCATCTTATGAGGCAATAGAAGTGGGCTGTTGAAGCATTGTGGGGAATTTATTTTTGAGAGCTCTGACTGATTTTGGAATTACTGGTGCAGCAAAGAGGAAGTCTATAAATTCCATCCCTGAAGCTGCAGAAAGGGTCATTAAGAGGTGGCTTTGGATTAAGGGGACAGAATAGTGGTTTGCTGCTATTAGGATGCAAGCTGAGACTTAGTCAACCCCAGCTGATGGAAGGAGTCTGATGCTGAAAGAACAGAAACCTCTTGAGACCTTAGAAATATCACAGATGATGAATCCAAGAGCATCCATGAGATTATCATCATCATTTAACGTCTGTTGTCCATGCTGGCATGGGTTCGACGGTTTGACTGGGCTGGCATACTGGAAGGCTGCACTAGACTCCAGTCTGATTTGGCATGGTTTTCTACAGCTGGATAGCCTTCTTAATGTCAACCATTCTGAGGAGTATAATGGATGCTTTTATGTGCCACCAGCATGGGTGCAATTTGCATGACTCCAGGATGCTTTTATGTGCCTCAAGAATTTGTGTAACACCAGTATCTGCCATGACTGCAATTTTACTTGGCTTCATGAGTTTTCTTCTCAAGCATGACATAGTGCCAAAGGTCTCGGTCATTGCCTCCATAAGGCCCAACATTCAAAAAGAATTCAGTCACTTTGCCTCCACGAGGCCCAATGCTCAAAAGGTATTCTTTACATGCCACCAGCACAGGTGCCAGTTACCATGACTATGATTTCACTTGGCTTGATGGGTCCTCTCAAGCACAGCACATTGCCAAAGGTCTTGCTCACTAGTCATTGCCTCTGTGAGGCTCAAAGTTCAAAGACCATGCTTCACCACCTCATCACATGTCTTCTTGGGTCTACCTCTACCACAGGTTCCCTCTACAGTTAGAGATCGGCATTTCTTTACACAGCTGTCCTCATTCATATGCAACACATGACCATACCAGTGTAGTCGTCTCTCATGCACATCACATCTGATGCTGCTGATGCCTAACTTTTCTCTCAAGATGCTTACACTCTGTCAAACATGCACACTGACATTGCACATCCAACAAAGCACACGGACTTCTTTTCTTTCAAGTCTACGCACACAGGCATCAAACAATCTATTTTTCACTCTGGGAGAGAGGCCCTTTGTTGCCAGCAGAGGTAGGAGCTCTCTGAACTTTGCCCAGCCTATTCTTATTCTCAAGGCTACACTCTTGGAGCATCCACCTCCACTACCAACTTGGTCACCTAGATAACAGAAGCTATCTACAACCTCTAGCTTGCCCTCCTGGCAGTTAATGGAGTCTATTTTCTGCACATTTTTATCAAGAAGTGCCAGTCTTTAATTGTGGAAGGGGTAGACACAGGAAAAATGTAGGATGAAGTGGTAAGAAAGGATCTTCAGATGTTGGGAGTCACAGAGGAAATGGCAAGTGACTGAAACTTCTGGTAGTTTGCTGTGCTTGAGAAGACATATCAAGCTAAGTAAAACTGTGGCCACCCATGCTGGAGCAACATAAAAGTACCCATAGTAATGTGACATAAAAGCGCCCATGTGAGTATCACCTAAATGCATCTGTGCTAGTGCCATGTAAAAGAGTCCATGAAGTGGTTGGCATCCAACTATAGAAACCATGTCAAAATAGACAATTGGGATCGGAGTAGCTCCTGTCAAACTGTCCAACCCATACCAGCATAGAAAGCAGACATTAAATGATGATGATGATGAATGTGCAGTTCTCAGCATCCATGGCTGTGTTAGGCAGGAGTGTTGCTGAGTGGTAAAAGTTTTCTTCCAAATCACATGGTTTGGGGTTCAGTCTCACTGCATGGCACCTTGGGCAAGTGTTTTGTACTATAGTCTCGGGCCAACCAAAGCCTTGGGAGTGGACTTGGTAAACGGAAACTGAAAGAAACCCATTGTATATATGTGTGTGTCTTTGTCGCCCGCCACTGCTTGACAACTGGTGTGTTGCTGTGTTTACATCTCCATAACCTAGCAGTTCAACAAAACAGACCAATAGAATAAGTACCAAGCTTTACATTAGAATAATAAATACTGGGATTGATTCATTTAACTAAAACTTTTCAAGGTGCTGCTCTAGTATGGCCGCAGTCTAACGATTGAAACAAGTAATAAGATGAAAGGCCTGGAATTTTGGGGGAGGGGTAAGAGCGAACACACCTGCTACAAATCAATCAATTTAAGAGTTGAATTCCTGTATTCCGCAGTAAGAGTGATGAGACTCCTATAGAAGGTGTTGTCAAAAGATGGTTATAAAAGACCGGTGGAGTGGGAGGGTGCAATTACCTCAGCCTTCAAATCCACAAAACAGGCCCTGGCTAAAGCAACATGCTATCCCATTCTCATACCTCAGCTTGGACTTCATTCACAGCCGATACCTATGACACATTTTGGAACAATGCATCAATGGTCAGTGGTGACCACTTGCCTTCTTTGGTCAACAACTATGACTACCTGAACAGAAATACAATGCTTTTGACAGGGAACTGCTGGTTGTCCATTGAGGTGTCTGCCACTTTCACTATTTTCTTGAAGGCAGCATGCTTACAGTGTTCACAGATCACAAATCACTGACCTTCGCTATGAGCAAGCTTTCAGAGCCTTGATCTGCATGTCAGCAATGGTAGTTATCAGCCATTTCTGAGTATACCACAGGCATCCAAACACATAACTGGAAAAGGCAAACCAGTCACTGATGCACTCTCATCATTAGCCTGGTACAGGAAGGTTTTCAATGTCATTCACAGACTGTCCCATCTAGAACCACATGGCACCTGCTGTCAAGCAAAGTTATCTGACAGGGTATGGCCAAGCAAATTAAGGAGTGGACCAAGACCTGTATTCCCTGTCAATAAGCCATTGTCCATCAGCACACCAAAACACCCCTTTGCAACCATGAACCACCACAGGCCCATTTCAGTCACATCGACACTGACCTTGTTAGCCTTCTACCACCTTCACAGGGTTGCTCATACCTACTGACCTTGGTAGACAGCTGCACTCGGCCTTGCAGCACAGAAACAGGAAGTCAGCCACGCCTTCATCACAAACTGGGTGGCCCATTTCAGTGTCCCAGACAGCATCTTCATCTGATCAGGGTTTATAATTCACCTGAAAGCTGTGGAATGACATGTGTGACCTTTTGGAATCACAAAACAGCCTACCATCTACAGGCCAATGGGTAAGTGGAGAGATTTCATCGCTGCCTGAAGGAATCCCTGACAACCAGACTTAACAGGCCCAATTGGATTGCTCAACTTCCATGGATCATGCCAGGAATCCACACCGCTCCAAAGGAAAATTCTTCCATGGAAATGGTGTATGGTGCCCCACTTATATAGTATCAGGAGAGTTCCTTCTAAACACAAAGTCAGACCCAGATATTAAAAGATATCTTACACAATTGAGCGACAGTGTGCCAGTTATGTCCTATTCCCATGTCAACACATGGCACATCTAAATCATCCTTACCAAATGACCTCCACACAGTGACGTTTGTGTTCATTCGATGTGACACACAATGAAAACCCCTCTAGTCACCCTACAATGGCCTATGTGAAGTAATATGTCCAGAAGACAAATCGTTCTGACACCTGATTGGCAGACGACAAGACATGGTTTCCATTGATAAGTTGAAACCAGCTCATCTTGATATTGACAGCTCAACCACCAAACAAGGGTCACTCCAGGCAAATCACACCAACCTTTGGCAATGAACAGTCACCAAAGGGCCGAGTAACCACACACATGGGTAGGACAGTTAAAATGCCTTCCTGCTTCCAATGACAGTCAACAGTTCTGGAGGAAGCTATACACAGGGCATTGCCCAAGGACTTATGACAGACGAACTATAGGCAGGAACTTCACTGTTGGCTAGCTAGAGAGCTGGTCTGCAGTGAAGTGGACTTCTAGTTAGGTGGGGCTTCTTCAAAGCACGAGTTAACCAATGGTTCTCACCCTCATATGTTTAACTAAATAAATCTTTCACCAATACACTCTGGTTTTCCATTGATTTTTTTTCTTTTTTTGGTGCATAGCTTAACTAAAGCTATACTGTTGTCTTAGAATTGATTTGGCAAATATAAATGAAATGATAATCAACAATGAAATTAGAGGTTGTGAGTAAATTTCAGGAACTTCCTGAGATTTTGAGAGACCCACTAAACCATTAACTACTGTTTGATTTATATTATATTTGGCATTACTTTGAACAGTAGTTTTCAGAACTTTGGAATTTTAGAAATTTTCTATTTCTTAGCATTGATCAACTGACACCTTGTACATGGAACTTCATTTGAACTGTTACCTGATGTTTTGCTGGAACCATCAATTTGAACTGAAAACCTGAGAAGAGGAAACTGGCAATGTTGATATTGGATTATGTCCCTTGTATAATGACCTCCACCTTAGCGAAGGCATTGTTTTCAGTTGTGTTTGTTAGTTTGTCTGTGGACAAGATATCTCCAGAACCACTGGATGGATTCAGATGAAACTTTAAGGGATGTTCGGCCTCATGACTGGCACAAACTGATTAGATTTTGGGATCGATCCGGTACCGGACAAGGATTCTAGATTATTTTTCCTGCTTTTGTTACTTAATTTTTGAGAGCAGTTGGGTTCATTATTAGTATTCTTGCTTGTGAGAGCAGTCAAGTCTATTTCAGATATTCTCATTTTAAAAATCACCTCCGTTGCCTTGGCAGAGGCTTGCGTTCTCTGAGTGTTTGTTATAAATTGTTGCCTTTGGCTTAATATCAGAAAGCGTAAGTGACAGCTAGCATCTGAACAGTATGTACTGACACAAAGATATAGTGTGTGAAAAAAATTATACGTTAAGTGGAGTTTGAAGCTTTTCACCTACACATACATGTGACGCAAATAGACAGTACTGGATGAAAAAGTCCTGAATGATGAAATAGAAAGTAGTGATCAGAAAGAAAACACGAGAAGCACTGATACCAGATCTCAAGATATTGAGTTTAGAAACAATATCAGTAGCTATCCAACTTGTATCAATATAGACGAGCAGATGTTAAAATGACATGAAGCTCTCAATATTCTTTTTGTTAGGTTTAACTCACATTCCTAATATCTCCTCTTCGACAGGTTGTTAGTCATTATTCTAATATGAACACCATTCCAAAGCAGTGAGCTGGCAGAAACGTTAGCATGCTGGGTGAAATGCTTAGCGGCATTTTGTCTGTCTTTATGTTCTGAGTTCAAATTCGGTCGAGGTCGACTTTGCTTTTCGTCCTTTCAGGGTCGATAAATTAAGTACCAGTTGCATACTGGAGATCAATCTAATCAACTGTTCCCCCCCACCTCTTCAAAAATTTCAGCCCTTGTGCCTAGAGTAGAAGAGAATATGAACACCATTCCATTATACTTCTATGGCATGCAATATCAAGGTAATGCTACTGTAACCAAAAATGGTGGCAAGTTGGTAGAAACATGAGCACTCCAGGCAAAAATGCTTAGCAGCATTTTGTCTGTTTTTATGTTCTGAATTCAAATTCTGCTGAGTTTGACTTTGCTTTTCATTCTTTTAGAATCAATAAAATAAGCAGCAGTTGAGTATTGGGTTTGATGTAATTTACTTTTCCCTTCCCATGAAATTTCTGGCCTTGTGCCAAAATTTGAAATCAGTATTACTGTAATAGGTGCAGGAGTGGCTGTGTGGTAAGTAGCTTGCTTACCAACCACATGGTTCCGGGTTCAGTCCCACTGCGTGGCACCTTGGGCAAGTGTCTTCTATTATAACGTCGGGCCGACCAAAGCCTTGTGAGTGCATTTGGTAGACGGAAACTGAAAGAAGCCCGTTGTATATATGTATGTATATATATATATATATATATACATATGTACATGTGTGTGTGTTTGTCCCCACAACATCGCTTGACAACTGATGCTGGTGTATTTACGTCCCTGTAACTTAGCGGTTCGGCAAAAGAGATCAATAGAATAAGTATTAGACTTACAAAGAATAAGTCCTGGGGTCAATTTGCTCAACTAAAAGGCGGTGCTCCAGCATGGCCACAGTTAAATGACTGAAACAAGTAAAAGAGTAATCAAAAATGAAGATATGTAAGACAATTTAAGAATGCAAAAGAAAATTTAAATGTTTCCGCAATTCTTTTATTTTATGAAGATTATAATATGTCAATTTTTAACATTTTATATAACATTATTAGTATAAAATACGGATCGAATAGCAAGCAAGAAAAAAAAAATCTAGATTAAATAGCTGTAAAATTTTTAATAGTAATTCTTTAAAAAATAATTAAATAATCATTAAATATTTTAAATTCATACAATAAAAATGCAAACAAATACTGAAGGTGTCTTAGAGGGAATTAAAAAAAAAAAAAAAAAAAATACAGATAAACTCATAATATATTGCTTTATTTCAGTGATTAGACATCCAGAAATTGTTGATTTTTGTAATGAACATAAATTCTTTTTTTTTTTCATGACCTACCATACATTGCCACACTAATAATGGTTTTGCTTTTAATTTCTTGCTTTAAACAGCTGGAAACAACATAACAAAAGACATATCTATAACAATAACACAAAGTTTTTTTTTTATTACCTCGAATAATGTTTGGTATTAACATTCTTTCACAACTCAAAATTTGAAGGAAAAAAAAAAAATCCAAACAAATCAGCAAAAGCAGTTTTTTCAAATCTAGATTCAAGCTACAAAAACTGAATAAACTCGCATTTCGTCATTTACATTACAGATCTGCCGTGATGAACCTTCACAAAATATCAAAACTATCCAACTAATCCCTTAAATCCAAAGTTACTAGAGATAAATATGACTTCGGGTTTCTTAAACTAAAACATAAAAATTCTATTGTTTGAATATGGAATTTTTTTTATATTGGTATTAATCAAATATGGTGGAGGTGCATGGCTTCATAGTTAGGATATTGGACTCATGATTGTAAGATTGTGGTTTCGATTCCTGGATTAGGCAAGGAGTTGTATTTTTGAGTAAAACACTCCGTTTCACACGGTTCCAATGCACTTGGCTGGTAAAAATAAATAATCCTGCAACAGGCCAGCATCCTGTCCAGAGAGGAATATATATATGCCAGAGAAACCAGGAAATTAATCATATGCTCCTTATGAAGTAATGTGGACTAACCATTAATCAAATATGCCATGATAATTTTCAAGATATGTAAATCAAGGAACAAACATATATATATACTGATCACTGCCCATGCAATCTTCACGCTAACTTTTTTCAAATGGTATCACACATATCAAATTATACACTAAGAAAAACCAATTCCTTTTTAATACAGCACTAATATAAGGAGTAGACTGTTCTGTAATTTCCTTTTAGCTTTGAAATATTGAAAATATCAGCCTGAATACTTTTAAGAATCAGAACTGTTACCTGAGAGGTGCTAGATTTGGATTTGTAAATATCTGTTTCAATACTGTCCCATACAAACTAATGGTATCAACTTTGGGACTTTGTAATGCTGCCAAAAGTTAACAAAACAAAATGAGGGGAAAATAAATTTTAAAAAAAGAGGGTAGGAGAAGTTATGCTTCACAAGAAACAGAACATGTTTAATGTGAGAAACTACATGAAACACAATTTTTCAAAACAAGATTTCAATGATAATTTATTCCTATAAAATTTAAATCAAGATTTAAATTTTGGAATAGTGGCATTCACACAGCAAATTCATCTAAAGCCTAAGAATCTAAGTTTTACAACTATAACTAAGTCCCATGAAAAACAAAATATAAAACAAACTTTTTAATAATAGTTAAATGTCAAAGTTAACAAATGTAATTTTGTGAAGACTTTAATTAACTTGTTTTTGGTCGACTAATTTTAATCTACCAACAAATGTTTCTTGTAAAATAACCCACCCAATATTAATTTATGTATGTTTATGTGTGGTCTTAAACCAAGGACTGCAAAATTGGTCAGACGTAGACATACAAGCAAATGAACTGTGAAGGAATCAAGCACCCGTTCTTTGTAGGTTTTTTTTTTTTTACCACACATTATTGAATTACCTTTTTTTCTGTTAGATTCTCAATCAAAATATTGTATTTTGAAGATATCTCACTATGTACAACTATAATTTATAGATATGAAAGAAACTCAGTAAAATTTGTTCTCTTCTGAGGCATTAATTTTTATTTGGTAACCATAAACAACACAATTCAGTTTATGTTGTTGGTGTTAAGAATATCTAGACATATAATTACCTTCTCCAACTGCAATTGTTGTCTTGGTACAAAAAATAGACCATCCAACCAATGGAAAAGAGATTCACTGATTGAAATGGTAAAGATGATGATGATGATGATTGATTTCTAAGAAGTGGGTTCCAATTATGTTATAAACAATAATAAACAATGCATTATGCATTTTGGTAAGCCCTTTCCTTTCCCTCCAAATAAGTACCTCTTCAATTTAACAGATGTTATAATTAAGAAGAACATTGTAAAAATACTTGTTTCTAATCTGTGTTCAAGTATTTTAATTTTAATTGCCTAAATCAAAACAAAATACAAACTGTTGTATAATAAATAAAATACTAATTTTTGTTCAATCAAATAATTTTTTACATAATTAAAAAAACAACAACAACTAAGAAACATAAATGAGCCAGATGGATATTTTTGCCAGAAAATCTTCTGCAGGTTATTAGATTTTTACTTTTTGAATACCAGTCCACCTGCAAAGATTTTTCTTAATGAGGATAAATTCTTAAAATTTATTTTTCTTTCACTTAAGCTATTTATCCTCCTTCCTTTCCTTTTTTTTGCTTTGAAATATTACAGGGTATGAATGATATGTGTAAAATGTATTTAACACACCTATGTAGACATACATACAGTGTTTATTTGTTTTATATCCATTTTTCCATGCTAACATGAGTTGGATGAGTATTTATTGAGACATATTTTTGACTCAACTGCCTTTCCTACTATTAACTCTAACCCTGTTTGCCAAATAGGGGTCTTTCCACCCTTCCACACCCACTCTGTTTATCTTCAAAAGCAAAGAGCTATACGATGATTTGTTAACAGGAAATGCCAACGTAATGTAACTACTTTTACTCAAATAGCTTCACACAAAGACACAATGCAAGCATTCACACATATTCACATGATGGGCTTCTTTACAGTTTCTGTCTACCAGTTCCAGTCATATGGCAATGATAAACCTGTGGCTATAGTGGCAGACATTTTACTGAAGGTGCTATGCAGTTCACAGAGAACCATGTGGCTACGAAACAAACTTCATATTCACACAGAATGAAAAGTGTATTCAAAATGTTTTAAGGAGAGGCTAGTATATGTTGAAAAATGTTTGAGAGGAGGAGGAACTCACTGAAATATAGCCAACAGAGGGAGCAGTTATCAAAGTGGACAGTTATAAGGTTAAATGGTCAGTCATTAAAGATATGAAGACAAGAAATGGTTGTGACATCTGAAGTAGCACTCAAGCTGGTCACATAATAAACCAGGTAATTCTAGGACATGTCATACCTCCAGAGACTGGTGTAGTAGCAGTATAATCACCAACAGCTCCATGAGCAAAGGAGATGCTTTAGAAAGAACAACTACCGAGGCTTTACGGCTTTACTATGATTAGCAGGTAATGAAAGTAATGGAAAGAACATTGGCACAATTAATTAGGAAGAGAATCAGCTTTGATGAGATGTAGTTTGGATTTGTGCAGAGCCATAGTACTAGTGATCTCTTCATTGTGAGACAACTACATATTAAGCATAAATGGGAACAGTACAAGTCATGTACAACAATACAGTCAGCAAAGTGAGAGTTGGCAATGAAGAATTTGATGTGCAAGTAGGGGTTTGTCAAAGCCCAGTTATATCACTCCTATTTATTAGGATTCCCCAAGTAAACAAACAGGTGTTCAAAATAAGGCTGTCCATGGAAACTCCTACAAACCTTAGAAGAGGGTCTGTGAAAGACTTGCGAAAGAAATTTCAGATGTGAAAACAAAATCTAAAATTAAAAGGCCTCACAGCAAACTTGGCAAAAGTCAAAGTTTTAGAAAGTAGAAAAGAAGACAGGTTTATTGCTATCAGAGAATTGACTGCAAAAATTCCGAGTATTGGAATCACAACACTGTATGTGGAAGATGTAAAACAAGTTTTCAGCTGTAATACAACTAAAATAACTGCTTTCTAATGTTTGCAAGATTCTATAGAAATAAATTGATTGCTTCTGTTACTTAGGCAACCTAATAGACTGTAGAAGGTGCTTGGGGAGCTATTACTTCTGCTGGCAATAAAGGGATTCTCTCTCCTCTAAATCACAGGTAGATTGTAAGTTGCTTGTGTACTACATGTAAAGATGCAGAGTAGTGAGGTGTGGGCAGTGACCAGAAAAGATGTGTAAAGCTTTGAGAGAAATAAAGCACTCATGGTCTGAAAGATGTGTAGTGTTAGTGTTTCATGAACAACATTGTAAGAGATGAGCTGAGAGAAACTAAGTATAAGAGGTACTAGTTGCATTAAAAACAAAGAATATGTTGGTACAGGTACATAATGAATATGGAAAATATGGGTAAAGAAGTGCCGGAATATCGAAGAGGAAGAGAAAGGAAGACCTGGGCAAATGTAGTGAAAACTAATCTCAGAGCTGCACCTCTAAAAGAGATGACAAAGGAACACAGCAACTAGCAAGATGCTGTGTTGGAAACCATTTGTGCAACTCATGCAAGCATAGAAAAACAGACGTAAGAATGATTGTGATGATGATGATAATGATGACAGTCATCATCATCATCATTATCATTTGGATGTCCATTTCTCCCATGCTTGCATAGGTCAGAGAGAATTCATTGAAGCAGATTTTGGTGAGGATTGGCACTTCTTGTCACCAACCATTACCTTTTTCCAAATAAGGTAATATTTCCTTTGGCCAGACATGGAAGACCGGAAACAATCAACATTGCTTGAATGTTAGTGATGCTCATTTATAACCATAACATGAGGTCAAGACAAGGAAACACAAACATACATGCACACTTATGTATGAAGGGTTTCTCTCAGTTTCCATCTACCAAAGCTTTGGCTGGCCTGAGGTTATAGTAGGAGACACTAGCCAAAGGTGTCACACAGTGGAACTGAACCCAAAACTGCATGGTTTGGGGTTCTTAAGCACACAGCCATGCCTATGCTTACAATGATAAACCAAATCAATTAATCAATTAATTTTAACAAACATTCCTCATTAAAAAATATTTGCATGCAAACAGGTATTCAAATAATTAAAAATGCAATAATATAAATTTAATAACATACAAAAACTGAATTTTCTTTTTCACAAAATATACAAAATTGAAAATATAGTTTCGATTTCACTTTGGAATCATTGGCTTTTTAAAAAAATCCTTGCCCTTTCATCAATAAATAATATTTTCTGAACATAATTAGAAATCAATTTCTCAATGTTTCTTAACATTAAACAGGTGTTTTTTTTTAACACATTCCAAAATCTAAAGAAAATCAATAAAAAACTAAATTAAACCATGAATTAGAGACAAGATTTAGATTTCAGTTCATGGGTTGATTAGAACAATTAAATAATTGTGAAATATTTTAAGTTGTATCATCCTTCTGTTATCAGAACTTCTTTTGTCAAATGTGAACAATCTAGATTTCCATTTGTAAGTCCAGTAATATCTTCAGATTTTTCTTTTTTCACTTCGTTACCTGATTCTAAGTCCTCTGCTACACCATTTTTAAGTAATTCACTAGAATCAGCATTTGTTCCAAGTTGAGAACGTTTCAACATTTCTAACCGGAAGCGTTCAATATCTTCAGGGCTGATTTAACAAAAGTATACAAAAAAAAAGAAAAAACAAATCAGATTCACCTGAATAAGTTACCTGAGCATTGTACAATTAGAAATTAAATGTCAAGCAAGCTAAGCCTGAGTTTTTAAAGCTATTTTATCAGTTCCTTGAATAGCCATACCAGCTGTACCCATGCTAGCATGGAGCATGGACATTAAATAATAAAAATAACACTAATGTGGGCATTAAATAATAATGGTTTTAAGTTTTTGCAAAAGGCCAACAATTTTGGCAGAAGAAGAAGGATAAGTTTATCACATTGAACCCAGTACTTGATAGGTATTTATTTTATTGATCTCAAAAGTATGAACATTAAAGTCGACTCAGTGACATTTGAACTCAGAACACAAAGACAGATGAAGTGGTGCTAAGCATTTTGTCTGAGGTGCCTTCAAAGGATTCAAATTTTGGCACACGGCCAGTGGTTTTAGAGGTGGGTAAGTAGTGTTTAACAGATAGTTTATCAACCCTGAAAGAATGAAAGTTGACCTCAGTGGCATTTGCGTATGGAACATAAAAACAGACTATATGGTGTAAAGCATTTTGCCCAACATGCTAATGACCCAACCATCATGCTGCAGCAGCAAGGTGGAGAAGAAGAAAATACACAGTATAGTTGTTTAAAAGTCCTCTCAGTTCTGTTAGAGCAGATGTATGTCTTATCTCCACAGGCTAATACTCTACACATATACATGAAATGCTTGCATAGGTAGTTTAGGAAAAAATTCCATCATTTTACCAGTTTTAAATGGCCATTCTTTCTTTATTTTGGTGTATACTGTAGATTTTGGAATTAAAGTAAGATGCTGAGAATATATTGAAGTGTTTGTGCCTTCTAACAGCAAGCTAAAAAAATTAACTATAAATCGGACTATAGATAACCAAATTACAACAGGTATATAGTCCATTTTTTGTACCATTCTAAACTTTTTATTCTTTACTAACTGTAAATAATTCCTGGCTGATACATTCAGAATTAGGACTAAAATTTCCCTAAGCAGTTGTGAGTTTTGAAATAGTTTCTTACCTTATTTGCACAAACACAATACCATTAATGACATTTAAAGTGTCAAGAACACTCTGAATAGATGGAGTCTGTATCTGGAAAATAAATGATAGAAATAATTGAAAAAGAATTATGAAACTGCTAAGATAACCAAAAGAATGATTAGATTGTTTAGAATTTCAGAATTTTGCATTAATCTGAACTTTTTAATCCTCTTAGTATTTAAACCAGCCATATCCAGCCCAAACCTATTTTATGTTCAAACTTGCTGCATCTTACCTCTCACACCTACCCTACAATGTCATGCTAAAAATAATCATAAAAACCATAACCAAGATATTCTTGCCAATAAGTTATTTTAGCACATGTTAGAAGATATGTTTTACATAATTCATAGAATTAATCCTTTGGCATCCGAATTACTCAGTCATAATGTTTTGAATTAATCCTGCATTATCTCATATCTTTGGGAATTCAATGATGTGACTGTTTATTTTTAGAATGACATATTTGGACTGGATATGGCTGGTTCAAATGCTAAAAAGTTAAAAAAAAAAATCTTCGTAGATAGTAAATAATCTAAGAGTAACTAATGGAATATTTTCTAGTTGAAAAGATTGAAATAACTTCTTGAAGAGGAAGAATATCGACACTCACCTGAAGAGGAGCAAAATTTATGCTTTTTTCTCCTTTGCAGATTTCATTCATTTTCTTTTGAAAAACTACAGCTTGTTGAGTCAAATGTTTTAGACATTCAGAACTTTCTTTGGTTCTCTCATGTTCCTCCCCAAGCTTTAAATTTAAAAAAAAATGATTACAGTCAAATTTGCTGATGAGGTCAAATAAGACAAACACATATCCAATGTTGTTACTTGTTATAGGGATCCAGTTAAAAATTCATAATATATATATTTAATAGTTTGCACTCAATTGTTTGGTTATTTTAATGTGTCAAGTAAAGTAGTTTTAGACATTCACTAGACCACCAAAACTTCAAACAAATACATCGACAGCTAAAATTGTTCATTATTTAAAAAGAAAACTTCTAAATATACTATCAAGATTATATACTTACAACTTGTTTATAAATCGCATAGGCTTCTTTTTCACTCTGTAGAGCAGATCTAAAATCACTTCTACAAGAGCGTGTTCGAGCAACTAAATGGTGACCCATTGCAACTTTCAAACTTTTTGCACCATAAAATCTAAATTAACGAAAAAAAAGTGATGACTTAATGTACGAATAATATTTTCATATTATGCTTAAAGAAAAGTATTATTTTAATATACTTCCTACATATATATTATTTATTATTTCAAAAAAAGTCATTTATCTTAGCAAAAGACAGCATGGAGAAGGTGGATATAGAAACTAAAAGACCCCATAGTTGGGAATAAATTTAGAGAAATGTTACTTGACATATATGACTGTAGGGAGGAAAGCTTAGATACTGGGAATTTCTATTAATAACCTGCTTAGGACTAGAGATCAAAGGGTTAGGGTTAGCTTGATTAAAGTCTCAACCAAACTGAAAATGATGTGGTGATGGAAACAGAAAGTTGATGGGGCTGGGAGGAGGGTAAAAGCTAAGAGACAGTCTTAGAAGGGTGTAATAGAGAAGATTATCAAATGGCTAGAAGAAAAGCTAAATAATAGGGATACTTGGTTGTCCCATGATTAGAACTTAACAAAGAAGTCTCTATTTTTGAAGGTATTTAAAGAAAAGATAACTTGAATGTTATACAATGTAGACTTAGACAAAGTATTGGATGGTGCAAAACTGTCTAACCATGCCAGCATAGAAGTGGGACATTAAATGATGATGATAATGATATTGTAACAGCACTCCTTGTCATAGTGAAAGCATTTTTGTCACAGACACTTTCCACTACTAACATATGGCACCTGGCATTTGGGTACTCTTTTACTTGTTTCAGCCATTTGACTGTGGCCATGTTGGAGCACCACCTTTAGTCAAATAAATCAACCCCAGGACTTATTCTACCAGTCTATTTTGCTGAATCGCTAAGTTATGGGGAAGTAAACACATCAACATCAGCTGTCAAGCGATGCTGGGGAGACAAACACAGACACACATACATATATATATATATATATATATATATATATATATATATATATACACACACACACACACACACATATATATGACGGGCTTCTTTCAGTTTCTGTCTGAGAAATCCACTGACAAGACTTTGGTCAGCCCAAGGCTATAGTAGAAGACACTTGCCTGAAGTGTGACACAGTGGGACTGAACCCAGAACCATGTGGTTGGGAAGCAAGTTTCTTACCACACAGCCATGCCTGTGCCTATATGTATATATAAAGAATATTATCAGTTAAAATCTGCTACATACACTAATTTGAAAAACTGAAGAAGCATGAAAAATCTTTTAGTGGCATATGATTCCCAAAAGAAAGTCTTTTGTTTTTGCAGGGTGAAAAAAAATGTTTAAATAACCAGAATTATTATTGCAATTTATCAAAGTGTTTTATGAATTATTACTTTGTAGGAATACTTACTTAATATTCAGTTCTAAAGCTTTTTCTAAGAACCGTAAGGATAGATCATACTCTTCGGCAGCATGTAAAATCAAACCAATATTGCTCTGTAAAATAAGATAAAGTTTTTTTTATTGATTTCCAAAATTTTAGTTTTTTGCATCTAAATATGAAGTGATACAATTACTCAATCAAAAAGAGATGATCAACTTATGTGTGGTGAGTTCCCAGTTTTCTTCAGAGAAAAATTGTTGATGGCTAGGAACCCATTAAACCCTGTCAAATGTAATGTGTATTTATTTACATCGTTTTGAATTAATCCTGCATTATCTTGTAACTTCAAGATTTCAATACTAGATCTGGACAATGGACTATTTTATAAGCTAAAATTTTAGGGACAATTCCCAATAACCCTTAGTATCAGCCAATTGGCTATTTCTTGCATAAGTGTGTAAAATGAAAAATATTATAAAAATATGTAAATTTAATTGTTTTTTTTTTTCAAGGACAGACATTAACCCTTTCGTTACCAACCCGGCTTAATAACTAATTTATTTTACTAAATTCTGTGTTATATTTAAAATTAATTGAAAGAAACATAAAGCATCAACAGAAATATGGTAACAAAAGGGTTAAAATATATAATAAAGAAACAATTCTTAACCCTTTCGTTACCAACCTGGCTGAAACTGGCTCTGGTTCTGAGTACAAATGTCTTGTTTTCAAAATTTCTGAATTAAAATCTTCCACCAAACCTTAGTCACAATTTATGTTCCTAACACTAGCTGAATGATAACCAAGTTATTTTACTAAGTTCTTTGTTATATTTAAAATTAATAGAAAGAAACACAGAGCATCTCAACAGAAATACGGTAACGAAAGGGTTAACAAATGATTAATCTAACCCTTTCATTACCAACCCGGCTGAAACTGCCCCTGGCTCTGCAGTACAAATGTTTGGTTTTCATAAGTTTTGAATTAAAATCTTCCACCAAACCTTAGTCACAATTTATGTTCCTAACACTAGCTGAATGATAACCAAGTTATTTTACTAAGTTCTTTGTTATATTTAAAATTAATAGAAAGAAACACAGAGCATCTCAACAGAAATATGGTAACGAAAGGGTTAACAAATGATTAATCTAACCCTTTCATTACCAACCCGGCTGAAACTGCCCCTGGCTCTGCAGTACAAATGTTTGGTTTTCATAAGTTTTGAATTAAAATCTTCCACCAAACCTTAGTCACAATTTATGTTCCTAACACTAGCTGAATGAGAACCAAGTTATTTTACTAAATCCTTTGTTATATTTAAAATTAATTGAAAGAAACAGAGCAAAAGGGTTAAAATATATAATAGAGAAACAATTTTTAACCCTTTAGATAACAACCCAGGTGAAATCGGCTCTAGCTCTGAGTACAAATGTCTTGTTTTCAAAATACAGTAACGAAAGGGTTAAAAGTTTGAGCAAATGAGAATACTTACATCAAATAAGGCCACTTCAGGATGATTTTCACCATGACATATTAAAGCTAAATATCTTGCTCGATATATCAACTTTAAGGCATTTGCTATTTGATTGTTGGCAAAACAATAAAGAGCAAGGTGGGCCTGAATAAAAAACATTAATAGAAAGAAATGAATGGAAGTATTTAGGAAACATGAGTAGTTAGTGTCTGTAAAACAGATGCAGTTAAAAAGGGGGAAATAAAAACAATGTATTACTTAAGGTGAGTGTTCTTGCAGCCAACAAGAATATCTTATAACTTCTTACCCCCCCCCCCCACTACGTTA